>NW_015656185.1:487433-501240 GCF_001515625.1 Sinocyclocheilus rhinocerous
TACTTACATTGTACGTCCATCTGCGCTTTGTTGTTTATGATGAGAGAATTCGCAAGCGTCCGGAATTCAGTCAGCGAACGCGCGCGCACTCAACAAAACTGCTCTGTTTCAACGATGACTCATCTGAATGCCTCTGATTGGCCATTGCATTCCTAAGCTCAACAGAATTGTGTTTGGTTGGTTAAAATGCGCAACACTGTAAAAACGCCTACAATTAAATACGGTGCAACATGAGCAGATCTTAATTTAATGCCGCAATCGACACTGTCTATTCATATTCACTTTGTTAGCAACAGACTTAAGATTTAATTTAGTTGTGCAGGGGCATTTTTGTCCAATTTAGTGCCATTTTTACTCCAAGTCCCCGTGGCCAGGGGAAGGCTAAGCCTTACACACGCTCCACCTATGCTCCCAACACTATATAAGCACACACTTCCCTCTGTCTCTTTGAGTACGTTTACATGGACAACAATAATCTGATATTAACACGATTAAGACAATACTCTGATTAAGAATCTACCATGTAAACAGAGATTTTTGATTAACTTAATCCGTCTAAAGTCATACTCAAAATAAACCCAAATCAAATTAAGACATTGGAGTATTCCTGTTTTAGTCGCATTATTGAAGTGCAGTCTAGACATGTACATACCTTAATCACATTATTACCGTCGTGTAGGACTTTTCGCTGCATTTTGCGACAGGATACACACACGGCAGTGCCCAACCGTTTGACGGCAAACAAAAGAACATGGCTTCAAGCAAGAAGGCACATTTTTATCCGTCGTCGTCTGTTTGCACGTATAGCATGACAAATAATTAACTGCAATTGAAGCTTTCGTAAAATTAAAAATGAAACACCCAAAACTGTATAGTACCGAAGACGAACTATATGTTTCTACGTGAAATTCCGGAGGGGACGTCGGATGGCATTGCGTGGGGACGTAATGACGTGTGCCATTAATCGATCTATGCTATAACATGTAAAACGGGAACATGAAAGGAATATTCTAAAAGCAACTCATGTAAACGCCTTAATCATAATATTGTCTTATTCAGAATAAGGTAAATAATTAGATTACTGATGTCCATGTAAACGTACTCATTGTCTGGTCTCCACTGTGGATTACGGACTCACTCCCCATGCATGCTTTCTTGCTCCAAGGTTGTCCCGTCTCCAGTCTTTTCCCATCCCTACTTACCTGTCCACTTACCTTCCACCAGTTCCTGGACTCCTTCTTCTTCTTCTTCTCGAACTTTGTGGATGGATCTTTCACAACAGTGAAACAACTGCTGAGATACGTCTTTGACAGAAGATGTGACATCAATACTCGACATACAAAACACAACAATGGTAACACTCAACAAATAAAAACACCACTTACAACATAAACCAAAAATGCAAAATAAACAGACAACCCAAACTGCTAAAATGGAACCAAAAGCAAGTTCAATAGCACAAATAAAACCAAAAAACTACAGCAGGATCTATTCATGCTGCATTGCATGCTGGGTACCTTCAGAGTACATATGCACTGTAGAAACACAGTATGATGCTGTTTTGGGTGTGTTGTGTCTAGTGGTGCCTTATGACAGTAGGTCGGAGAAGGAAACAGAAATAGCGCTCTGTGCTTATAGACAGTAGAGTATTCTGGAGCTTGTATGTTTTATTCTATGTTTCCGTCAGCGAAGACTAGGGCAGTCAGTTGACTCTCTCATATAAAGTCCATTATCATAGAGATAAAATATGCCTTATAAAAACAAACCTGCATGATATCACATGTGAGAATGATTTTGGTGAGAGGAGCCAGGAAGCATGAATTTACGTCGCCTGAAGGTCTGTTAAAGTCAGCATGGAATTAAAATTGACACTATTTGCTTTCTTTATACATGTTAGGATGACCACATGACTATGATGAAAAGTCCAGTGGTACATGCACTGATTCATTGGACTCGTTGAGGAGTTCTAATCTGGCCTGATGTCGTTGAAGTCAGTGTTTTTGTCAGATTTCCAAGTAAGTAGGTTTGTTTTTATAGGCTCATAGGATGGTTTAAATTACTTTCCCAGGTGGCAGTCACGAAAAACACCTGTGTGTATTTCTTTGAATAAAAAAATTAAATAAAAACAAGACAAAATTGATTGCACAAATTGTGTGCATGCATACTGGACAGTAACAATTTACCTCTTAGTAAAGTGAAGAAGACACAGCAGATGTAGCTATCAAATAACATAACCAGTGCCCAATATGACAGTAAAACACATAAACAATTACTAACAGCTGATGTGACACTCAGAAATCAACTCAATGTTTTGAGAAAGAAAAAATACTGTCACTGTTTATAGTGTAAATATCACAATAGTAATACGTTAAGTTGTTTTGTTTTTAAGTCCTAACCAGACACAGTCCCAAAAGATTCCAATGACCAGCAATTTGTTTCTCCACACCAGACATGACATGGCTACTAGACACAACAAAATCACATTGAATAAGAAAAGCTTGTGAACTTGCTCTCTCTGCAAGCACACTGCACTCGCAATGAAATGCATGGGTACATAATCAAATTAAATGTTAAAATTAACATATTAAACCATTTTAACATTATTAAAAAAATACATATTGAGTGCTCAGATAGCGTTCAGAGTTTGAAAGTATTCGTTTCTTTTAGATTATTTTCAAGATCTGAGGAAAACAATATCCATTGGCTATACCGATCATGCAGAACGATATTCAAAGTTATATTAATCCCTTTTAACATTAAATGAAGCACATAATCAGTACTTGAGATTATCATTGTCATGGTTTGTATGTTCTTGTTCCTAAATATGCTGTTGCTCATTGTGTATCACTGTAGCGGCTGGTTAGGAGAAAAACTGATTAACATGGAAAACATACCTTTTATCATGTTGTGGCAATGCAGCATGTCTGGTAAGGACACGGCTGTTACAATGTTAGTTCATTTGCACTGATGTACATTTAATCAACCACACTGGGTCCTATTCTATCTTCCTATGCCAAATATACAGTGACCCCAAAGGTTCCCTTCCCAATATGACATATGTATCATGATAATGAGCAGATGCCGCTAATGTGTAGAAGACAATTTTATATTTTTTCAGTGTCCACCGTCACGCTGTGTCAGGCTGTGAAGTAACACATGTGCTCTGTGTGGTAGACAGAGTGTGCTGAAATGAGACAAGTGTGAAATAGAGCCCTTCATCTTGTGCATGCTGGAGAGAGAAAGAGAGAGAGAGAGATGAACCATGGAGGGAGAGAGTGTGTGAAATGTTAATGACGGCACATGGTGAGCACGAGTGCTGAAACATCTGTATTAAGCAGCGCTGTGTTTGGCAGCCTGCTCGACATGTTAGGATGACCACATGACTATGATACATGCATATGGTACATGCACTGATTCATTGGACTCGTTGAGGAGTTCTAATCTGGCCTGATGTCGTTGAAGTCAGTGTTTTTGTCAGATTTCCAAGTGAACAGGTTTGTTTTTATAGGCTCATAGGATGGTTTAAATTACTTTCCCAGGTGGCAGTCACGAAAAACACCTGTGTGTATTTCTTTGAATAAAAAAATTAAATAAAAACAAGACAAAATTGATTGCACAAATTGTGTGCATGCATACTGGACAGTAACAATTTACCTCTTAGTAAAGTGAAGAAGACACAGCAGATGTAGCTATCAAATAACATAACCAGTGCCCAATATGACAGTAAAACACATAAACAATTACTAACAGCTGATGTGACACTCAGAAATCAACTCAATGTTTTGAGAAAGAAAAAATACTGTCACTGTTTATAGTGTAAATATCACAATAGTAATACGTTAAGTTGTTTTGTTTTTAAGTCCTAACCAGACACAGTCCCAAAAGATTCCAATGACCAGCAATTTGTTTCTCCACACCAGACATGACATGGCTACTAGACACAACAAAATCACATTGAATAAGAAAAGCTTGTGAACTTGCTCTCTCTGCAAGCACACTGCACTCGCAATGAAATGCATGGGTACATAATCAAATTAAATGTTAAAATTAACATATTAAACCATTTTAACATTATTAAAAAAATACATATTGAGTGCTCAGATAGCGTTCAGAGTTTGAAAGTATTCGTTTCTTTTAGATTATTTTCAAGATCTGAGGAAAACAATATCCATTGGCTATACCGATCATGCAGAACGATATTCAAAGTTATATTAATCCCTTTTAACATTAAATGAAGCACATAATCAGTACTTGAGATTATCATTGTCATGGTTTGTATGTTCTTGTTCCTAAATATGCTGTTGCTCATTGTGTATCACTGTAGCGGCTGGTTAGGAGAAAAACTGATTAACATGGAAAACATACCTTTTATCATGTTGTGGCAATGCAGCATGTCTGGTAAGGACACGGCTGTTACAATGTTAGTTCATTTGCACTGATGTACATTTAATCAACCACACTGGGTCCTATTCTATCTTCCTATGCCAAATATACAGTGACCCCAAAGGTTCCCTTCCCAATATGACATATGTATCATGATAATGAGCAGATGCCGCTAATGTGTAGAAGACAATTTTATATTTTTTCAGTGTCCACCGTCACGCTGTGTCAGGCTGTGAAGTAACACATGTGCTCTGTGTGGTAGACAGAGTGTGCTGAAATGAGACAAGTGTGAAATAGAGCCCTTCATCTTGTGCATGCTGGAGAGAGAAAGAGAGAGAGAGAGATGAACCATGGAGGGAGAGAGTGTGTGAAATGTTAATGACGGCACATGGTGAGCACGAGTGCTGAAACATCTGTATTAAGCAGCGCTGTGTTTGGCAGCCTGCTCGACCTTGGAGAGATGAATAAGACGCTCAAGCAGGACAGGAGAGCTTTGATCAGCTCCTCTGATTTACATACTGCAAATATGGATGCTTCTTTCTCTCTCTGTCTATCTGACTTTTTGTCCATGATTCTCTTCGTCTGGCTTTCCCACTGTCAGTCCCTCTCAGATTATGTTTCATTGGCTCTGCTGTCATGCTCATTTTCATGCTTCTAAATGAGTACCTCATGCCGCTGAGCTTTTGCTTTTCTCTTTCCTCTAATCTTCAGATGCTGATTATAAAGAAGTCAGATTGACCACTCAGTCACCAAATGTGACCACTGCTCTGCTCCATCATTTGGTGGGAGGGGATATTTCTAGCTGTGGTACTTGATTACAGTTTTTCTCAATCACTTTGGCTCAGTTCTTGAATTAGAGTTTTTTTTTTTTCTCAAAACAATAAGTTCAGATGTCTGAACATTTAGTTTCTTGTTCACATCAGATTTGAATTTCTTATTGATTTAAGCATATTGTGTTTTGGCACATGCGTGCAAAATAGAAAGTACACAATTGTCTACAATTTGCACAATAACTAAATGCACATGGCTTGTTGATCAAAACTGACAAGTTGATTCTCAGTGAAATTGTCAAACTCTTCAAAACATATAAACATTCTTTCATCGTGTGAGCCATTACATGCAAAATGCTCCATTCAATTATCAACATCTGTCAGACAGTGAAAGTGAAGTGACGTGTAGCCAAGTATGGTGACCCATACTTGGAATTTGTGCTCTGCATTTAACCCATCCAAGTGCACACACACAGTAGTGAACACACACCCGGAGCAGTGGGCAGCCATGTGCTGTGGAGCCCGGGGAGCAGTTGGGGGTTCGGTGCCTTGCTCAAGGGTCTCACCTCAGTCGTGGTATTGAGGGTGGAAGAGAGCGCTGGTCATTCACTCCCCCCACCTACACTACCTGCTGGACCTAAGACTCAAACCCACAACCTTCGGGTTACAAGTCCGACTCTCTAACCATTAGGCCACGACTGCCCCAGATGTGTGTATATTCCATAAATATCTAACCATATGGAATGGTTGTAATGTCTGCTAAGTTGGCAAATGGCTTGCCATTAGGGTTGCAAAGGGGTGGAAAATTTCCGCTAAATTCAAGAAACTTTCCAGAATTTTGGGAAATTTTCCAGGATTTTTTGGAAACTTTGAGAAAGTTTTTGTAAATTTTCAGAAACTTTTGGAAGGTTTCCAGAGATTTACTGGACATTTTCCACCCCTTTCCAACTCTACTTGCCATTGTAATGAAATAGGAATAATAATTTTGCCAATCAATCAAGTTAGGAAGCATTTATATGGAGTTTGCCCGGATCAATCACTACTGTACCATTTCTGAACAAGGAGGAATGTCACATCCCTAAACAGCAACAGCTACAGCAGTGCTGTATAAATACATTTATATTTGTACAGTACATTTATCTGTAGTACATGTAAACTGAACATTCACAGTTGCTTGTGGAAGAGCAGTAGGAAGATATGCAAGAATGTGTGGTGGTGTTAGGGGAAGGCTTTTCCTAATACATTTGACCTACTGTTGAAATATGTATCTAAAATGCTCAGTGTGATACACAGACAAAACATTCCTGCATAGCATAGAAAGCAGAAAAATTAGGGGGAAAATGCATATAAAAATATGAAATTAAATTAGCATATAACATGAAATAAAATTTGCATATAACAAATATTTTCATGGTGAAAAAAGTCACAGGCACAATAACTAGGCTTTGAAGCATGAAATAAATGTTTTGGGTGAGTTACTATATTTTGCAGACATGCAATAGAGTTCTGATGTTCCAGCAAACAGTTGTGACAATTGAACTTACAGTTCAGAGAAAGTTAAGACTGTTTCAAAAAATGTGCCAAAGCGATTGAGAAAAACTGTAATCACATTGTGTCATTTTGATGGTCAGTCAAAAAGAGTGTTTATTGAACATGCATCAGCACATCAAATAAAGGTTATACTATTGTGTGTAGATTTAAAACCGTAAACAGTAAAACAGCGGAATCACTAGGACCCATTTCTCAACCCTTAGGTCACTTTTTCAAAAACTCTTTTGTAACGAGATGTAATTTTAATGATACATGATCCACAGTTTGGCCGACAAAGACTGCTGTTGTGCTCACTGTGTGAAGAGTTTTGAAAAAGTGACCTAAGTATTGAGAAATGGGTCCAACCTATTGTAAAAAAATAAATAAATAAATAAAAACTGTAAACATGGTCAAAGTACAACTGAATGTTCTGACAAGCATTTGTGGTTAACTAAAATTTACTTTACAGTAATGTAGTTTAAAATTTACTTTACAGTAATGTAGTTTATATGTGAAGTAGCAATTTATTACATTTAAACTTTAAATGTAATATCAAATAACACACTACATTTATATTTATAATCAAATAGGCCTACTTTATATGTGCTTTAGTATGTTAGTCAACACTAGTGTTGCTTTCGTCAACGAAAATTATGACTAAATATCGTCGTCAACGAACCTTTATTACGTGACGAAAACGAGACGAGACGAGACGAAAATGCTGGTCATGTGACGATGACTATAATTAAATGTATAATGCAATATCGTTGACGAATAAAAACGAGACTAAATGTGGTTTACAAAATAAAAACTATGCTAAAATGTCTCTTCATTTTCGTTGACCAAGACAAGAAGAAACTAAATGTTATAACGTTATTTCGTCTCGTTTAGTCGCGTTATTATTATTATTTTGCAGTATTTCTGTTTCCTGTGTCTCGATCAGGTCACACTGCGCAGACGCAGGCGACGTCACTTACTCATGCCCCACTCGCGGCATTATTTAGAGCAGTGTTTCCCAACCGGGGTGCCACACCTGTCGAGAGCAGCTATTATATAATATCCATTTCTAATGTCGCCAATAATAATTAGAGATGCACCGAAATTCCGGCTGCTCTACGCGTGTGTGTATCATCCCGCTCTACGCGTGTGTGTATCATGTGTATTATCCCGCTCTACGTGTGTGTGCGCTCCACTCAGTCGCTCGCGGCCCATGTGAGTGCTCCACTCATATACCGTTCATGCTCATCGGAACAGCAAAGTCCACTCAGAAATCAAGCTGACAGGAAACATCGATGTAGTACAGTATTGTTTCCGTCTGCAATAGCCCTACTGTGCTGTAACAAGGTGTGGTAAATGGGCAACTCTGGTAACGCTGCCCTCTCATTCATCAAAATAAATGTACTTCTTTTAACCAAGACAAAAGATTACTAAAGCAATTATTTAAAATTTAAAGTAAAACATTTTTAAAAACATTTTAAAAGTATTATTAAGTCTAATTCTATTCATTCATTCATGGGTTTGTTTGTTTATTCCTTTCTATGTGAGTTGATGCAGGTAAGAGTTCAAAAAGGTCTACACTTTTTTTGTGGTTAGCTTTGTTAGTTCTATTCATCCTCTTCCCAGCATGCACTGGGACACACATAATTAAATGGTTGCATTGTTTGTCCATTTGTCAGTTCGATTGACACAGTTGTTGATGTTGTTGTCATGTCTAGTAAATTTTTATCTTGTGATGTCAGGATGAGTTTGTTCATCTTCTTCTTCATTTCATGTTTCATAAATCTTGTGGTCTGCGTGTGGTCATGTAATGTTGTCAATAGTTGAACAAGCAGAGTCCTTTGCATGTTCACTTCTCATAGAAAACACAAGATGAACAATAACTGTGTTGCTGAAGGGAACATTTGGATAGAACATTTCAAGTTGATACAATGTGAGACTTCTTAGTAGAGTTACTGTAAGTAGGCACGCACACACTCTCTCTCATACACACACACACACACACACGCAAACAGGTATTCCTATCATTATGTTGACATTCCATAGGATTACAATTTTTTTATTTGCTTTGGTACATATTTTCACAAGCAACTGTTACATTTTTAAAACTCAATATCACTACAGATCATCAAAAGTGCACTTTTTTCAAACATTTCAGCATATTTTCACTTGTTTTTGTACAATACACACAATCACAAAGAATACTTTTCACTACAAAAAATAAGTGTTTCATCCTTGTCCTTTTGGGAGACTTTTTTTCGGGGGGGTGGGGGTTTTAGGGGGACCATAATTTTTGTAAGGGTGGGTTTAGGGATAGTGTAGGGGGATAGAATATACGGTTTGTACAGTAGAAAACTTATTACTCCTATGTCACCTTACAGTAATGATAGGAATACCTGTGTGTGTGTGTGTGTGTGTGTGTGTGTGTGTGCCTACATATTTTGGGGACAAATTGTAACGCAGAAGTGAGCAAAACCTGACAAAATCACCCAAAACCTCTCTTTGAGGATGTCCTCATTTGTAAAACTGTGTGTTTTGCAATTTGTGAACATACAGCAGAATACAAGGGAGAGGAACTGATCAGAGATTTATCAGAGATGTATCAGAAGAAGGGAGACAGATGGCATCAAATACAGCATTTTACATTACATTATGCCATGTGACACTGTATATAGAGGCATTACCATGGTAGAGACTGCACATTACTATAACTCACCTTTCATCTGAAAAGTTCAGCTACAGTAAGTCATATGGCACAGTGTGGACATTTACTGCATTGACAGTAAACTCTGTTCAAGAACAAAACCATATGGCCATGTCATATCTTCTTCACAACTTTTGATAACACACTGGATAAATAATTTAACAAAATTTATGGATTTTATGTGAGTTATGTAGGTTAGGTAATGTAAGTGTATTTTCTAACATGACAATTATTGCCTGTATTACTGTGATTATTTCAGCAAAAAAAAAAAAGGTGATTTGAAACATGTATCTTGCATTGTTTGCTCTTAAATGAACAGATTGTTAAAAGTACTAAATTGAAAGAAAATCACAATGTTGTGTTTCGGTGATTAAATAAAATATTTTTAAAATATATATTACAATAACCTTATGTTTTGAAACTGATTTTGTGGATGAAAATATGTTGTAATTGTAATGAAAGCATGAGATCAGCTTTGAAAGAATGACTAGTGGTGTTACAAGTGTGATCAGTTTGGATTTTTGTACTAAGAGTTTTGAAAATATACAACTTGAAAATAGTACCAAAGCGAATAAAAAAACCTTTAAACTGAATTAGAAGACATGCAAATGAAATGTTTGATAGTACTGTAAGAGGCAGTACTGTGAATGAAACTTTTGCAGTGGGTATAGAAAAGAATGCCCCCCCTTAAAATACAGTTTTTGTTGATCGCTTTGGTACTAATTTCACAAGTAAGGTGTACAGGTACTTTTTCAAAACTCTTAGTACAAAAATCCAAACTGATCACACTTGTAACACAGCTTGTCATTCTTTCAAAACCTGATGTAATGCTTTTATTCAGTTGCACATATTTTCAGTCCACATAATCACGGTTTCAAACACAAGATTATTGTAATATGTAATGACAACATTTGGTTTAATCACCGAAACACAACAGTATGATCTTCTTTCAGTTTAGTACTTTTAACAATCAGTTCATTTAATAGCAAACAATACAAGATACGTGTTTCAAATCGGCCTTAGTGCTGAAATTAGTATGCTACAGTACTGTAAAAGACAGATTACACAGTTTTCACATTAGGCAATACACTTACATTACCCAACTTTTACAGAATCTATAATTTCCATAATATCTATCTTATGTGTAATCAAGTGAAGGATCAATGAAGACATCCTCTCCAATCATTTGGGCAAATTTGTTTTTATTTTTCAGATATAATTGTAACACAAGTTTACTTTCAATAAAGAAATGTACACATTTAAATAAAACAAATTAACTAAATAAAAAAAATAAAAAAAACATTTAGTGCACACACATTACATTAATTTGGATCAAGCCTGTCTTGATCATTTGGCCATAGATTCTCGTCCACATCACAATGAATGTCATCATTGTTCATGCACCTTGGAAAAAATTACACCCCCACTTTTATATATAGTGACCAATTGTGATTACCACTATGTGACATCAATAAGCAATAATGAGTATTCATCATGTGTGGTTACATGTAATTTAGATGTTTGTACAAACACACATTTTATTTGTGTAGTTCTCGAAATCCATATACTGCATAGCTAACAAACCAATTTAAAATGTATAGGTTTACCAAACGGTTCAGTGATTAACCATTAAGAGCAGTTGGATTAAGTGTTGGTCAAATGTATTTACTCAAATCAGAAGAGAAGGATATCAAAAGAATTGTGAGCATTGCATTGTGAAAGACAAGTACTTCATATGAAAGGTATTTCTTTGATGACACACTGATTAGGTGTGGTGAAAAAGTTAATGTGTAATTTTGTGTCTTGTATTTAGTCAGTTGAACATGTGATTACATGTTTGAAAAAGAGTTTTGTACTAACAGTTGTGAGGTTTTACCACATACTTGTGTAATTAGTACCAAAGCGATCAACAAAAACTGTAATCACATTTTGTTGCTTTGCAGCCTGAAATGAAGACGGACACAGTTTTTGTTTTATCCAACTGTATTTACTCAGTGCAACTTATAACATCCAAGTGAAAGACATAACACCAACATGTCAGAAAGATAGATGATATAGATAGATAGACAGACAGACAGAAAGACAGACAGATAGATAGATAGATAGATAGATGTTAACGATGTTAAATGTTTCCACATGTCTAGTCTTGTGACTAATTTGAATGTTTTACTGTAAATTACACTTACCATGGTTTGGCAGGTAGCACCACAAATGAATGTTTATAATATACCACAACGTGAATTTAATCCACCTGGAAAAGCAGTCCTTCTAAAGGGCTCAAATGGCTTTTTTCTTCTTTTCTTTTCTTTTTTCTTCTTCTTTTTTTTAGAGTGTGTAAATGTGTCATATGAATATATTTGGCTGTAATGTTGCATCCTGGTGTTCTTCCAACATCTTTTGCCAGAGATAGTCCACACATTAAATAACCTAGAATAATTATTTACTGATAAAGGCTAATTCAAGGACACGGAGAAGTAGGGCTTTCCCATGATTCTTTAGTTATTTTCTTCTACATTTTATTCTATATTATCCACAAAGGGCTCGTAATTGGATTCCTCCTGCTGTATTGTACACGATGTGGCATTGCTGCATGGTGAGTGTCAGCTATTCTCCACTAGCTACTGTGTGGAGTCTCTGTTTATTTGATGAATGGAGCTCCTCTCTTCCTGCATTATAATAATCTCCTCCCCGCTGTTTTCTGTTTGCTTTGGCATTAAGCCGACGCTCTATTCCTGCGGGCTGGAGCTTGTATTGTGTGTTCATGGCATTTTCCAAAAGAGAATGAGACAGCGAGAGGAAAAGCAGCACATAAAGTGGGATGGCACACAGAGGAACACTCAGATGTTCTTGTGACCCAATGCACAACAGTTATTAAGACTCCATCATTGCATTTCTCATTCACGCTTGTGCACACAGATGTTTCCAAAGCACATTGTCCTAACGTTTGATCATAACAGATTCACCTCGCTGCATCACTTAATGTTCTTTCCTCTTCTAATGGAATCAGATGGAATGGAGGCGTTTTCCATTTTAGTATTCCCATGATTACAGCATTTGTGAGCATATCTCTTTTGAAGGTATTGGCCCAGTTTTCAGGAGCATGTTTCTGTTGAAAACTGCCCATTGGCCCTGAAGTGCATTTTATTATCTACAAAAAAATAATAATAATAATTACCCACATACAAACAATGGCAAAAGCACACATATTGACACTAATGAGCACAATGGAGCAGGGCTAGTCTTGCTAAGGAAAACACATTGACCTATCCAATATCTGTCTAATTGAACAGGCTTTCAGATCAGATGAATTAACCCAATGAATACAACACAAAGTGATTTGCAATGGCTGTGATTCAGCGACACAATTTCCACTGATTTTATTTACCAAAACCCAAACCATTACTGTTCAGTCAAACTCTGAAAAACACGAAAAGTAGTTACAATGTTTGGAACTTTGGGTATGATAGCCGCACTGTCTAATTATATTCTGCAGAATTAATGCTCCAATACATGCATTGACTGTTTTGATATTTGCAATTGTTTCTTGTGATCGTAGCTGTGTTTATCTAGATAATTATCTAACATATGCATGAAGCCTGAAAAGATTGTTCCATTGTCAATTAATTTTTCTGCAATCTATTGTCTAATATGTTTACCTTCAATTTTTTGACTGGAAAGACCAGCATCACTATTACTGTTGCTCATATTGATGACTATTACTTTGAACAAACCCTTAACCCTAAGTATTAATCTTCAAAACACAGACATGTTGCAGACATGACTGATAACTCAAATTATGTTGAGGAGAGGTGTGCTGTTACTTTTCTAAGCAAACCGACTGTTGCACAATAAAACAATTGAAAATATCCCATACTTGAATATTTGCCAAGTTTTGGACCACACTTAGATCAGTTGTCAAGTCAAGTCAAGTCACCTTTATTTATATAGTGCTTTTAACAATGCAGATTGTGTCAAAGCAACTGTACAGCATTAATTAGGAAAATAGTGTATCAATAATGCAAAATGACAACAGTAAACACTCAATTTTCAGTTAAAGGTAGTTGAATTCATCCAGCTCAGTTCGGTTTAAATAGTATCTCTGCAATCAAGTCGATGATATTGCTGGAAATTAAGTGTCCCCAACTAAGCAGCCATATCACCCTGCAGCCCAAGACTGGTTGCCCACTGAAGCTAAGCAGGGTTGAGCCTGGTCAGTACCTGGATGGGAGACCTCCTGGGATAACTGGGTTGCTGTTGGAAGAGGAGTTAGTGAGGCCAGCAGGGGGTGCTCACCCTGTGGTCTGTGTGGGTCCTAACGTCCCAGTACAGTGACGGGGACACTATACTGACAAAAAGCACCATCTTTCGGATGAGACGTTAAACCGAGGTCCTGACTCTCTGTGGTCATTAAAAATCCCAGGAT
>NW_015656185.1:501368-533329 GCF_001515625.1 Sinocyclocheilus rhinocerous
CGCACACTTAAATGCCCTTTGTATGGAACATATACGCTCCCTTCAAACTGGA
This sequence comes from Sinocyclocheilus rhinocerous, assembly GCF_001515625.1. Taxonomy (NCBI): domain Eukaryota; kingdom Metazoa; phylum Chordata; class Actinopteri; order Cypriniformes; family Cyprinidae; genus Sinocyclocheilus; species Sinocyclocheilus rhinocerous. Next base: position 501,421 of record NW_015656185.1, read on the forward strand.
ATCATGTAGGAATATCCGGTAATGTCCACTTCGCAGGGGACTTACAGTCAAATATAACAAACGTCTGTCACCTCACTTACCCCCAGGGGTACACATACCCCAGTTTGAGAACCACTGGTCTAGGAGACAAGGTCTTCACTGGGGATGTGTCTCTGGGGCTCATCTAGTTGTCCTGATCTCCGCTGACATTCAGGGCTGTACAGGTCCTCTCTAGGTGCTGATCCACCATCTGGGATGGATACGTACTGGATCCGGGTGACTGCAGTGACCATCTGATCTGGATACAGAACTGTATCTGGTGGCTACGGTGACCTCAGAATAAGAAAGAAACAGACTGATATTAGCGTAGATGCCATTCTTCTAGCGATGTAGCAAGTACATCGGGTGTTATGGGAAGTGTTCCCGGTTCCGGTTGACCTAATTAATGCAGCCTAAAAATCCTTTAACGGATTTGAATATTAGAAGCGTATTAGTGTGTTATGTGTAAGCCAGGTTGAAGAGATGGGTCTTTAATCTAGATTTAAACTGACAGAGTGTGTCTGCCTCCCGAACAATGTTAGGTAGGTTATTCCAGAGTTTGGGCGCTAAATAGGAAAAGGATCTTCCGCCCGCAGTTGATTTTGATATTCTAGGTTTTATCAAATTGCCAGAGTTTTAAGAATGTAGCGAATGTGGAGGACTATAATGCAATAAGAGCTCGTTTAAATACTGAGGTGCTAAACCATTCAGGGCTTTATCAGTAATAAGCAAGATTCTAAAATCTATACGTTGTTTAATAGGGAGCCAGTGCCTTGTTGACAGAACCGGGCTAATATGGTCATACTTCCTGGTTCTAGTAAGTACTCTAGCTGCTGCATTTTGGACCAGCTGGAGTTTATTAAGTGTGCAGAACAACCAGCCAATAAAGCATTACAGTAATTAATCCAAGAGGTCATGAAAGCATGAATTAACATTTCTGCATTTGACATTGAGACCATAGGTCGTAATTTAGATATATTTTCGAGATGGAAAAATGCAGTTTTACAAATGCTAGAAACGTGGCTTTCAAAGGTAAGATTGCTATCAAATAGCACACTTAGGTGCCTAACTGATGACGAAGAATTGACAGAGCAGCCATCGAGTCTTAGACAGTGTTCTAGGTTATTACACGTGGAATTTTTAGGTCCTATAAATAACACCTCTGTTTTTTCAGAATTTAGCAGTAAGAAATTTCTCGTCATCCAGTTTTTTATATCGACTATGCATTCCATTAGCTTTTCAAATTGGTATGTTTTGCCGGTCCGCAAAGAAATATAGAGCTGAGTATCATCAACATAGCAGTGAAAGCTAACACCGTGTTTCCTGATGATATCTCCCAAGGGTAACATGTAAAGCGTGAAAAGTAACGGCCCTAGTACTGAGCCTTGAGGTACTCCATACTGCACTTGTGATCGATATGATGCCTCTTCATTCACTGCTATGAATTGATGGCGGTCAGATAAGTACGATTTGAACCATGCTAATGCACTTCCATTAATGCCAACAAAGTTTTCTAGTCTATTCAAAAGAATGTTGTGGTCAATAGTGTTGAACGCAGTGCTAAGATCCAGTAGCACTAATAGAGAAATACAACCACGATCAGATGATAAGAGCAGGTCATTTGTAACTCTAATGAGAGCAGTCTCGGTACTATGATACGGTCTAAATCCTGACTGGAAATCCTCACAAATACCATTTTTATCTAAGAAGGAATATAATTGTACGGATACTACCTTTTCTAGGTTCTTGGACAGAAAAGGGAGATTCGAGATCGGTCTGTAATTAACTAGTTCTTTGGGGTCAAGTGGTGTTTTTTTTATGAGAGGCTTAATAACAGCCAGTTTGAAGGTTTTGGGGACATATCCTAATAACAATGACGAATTTATAATAGTCAGAAGAGAATCTATGACTTCTGTTAGCACCACTTTTAGGAGCTTAGATGGAATAAGGTCTAACATACATGTTGTTGGTTTAGATGATTTAACAAGTTTAAACAATTCTTCCTCTTCTATAGTAGAGAATGAGTGGAATTGTTCCTCAGGGGATCTATAGCACACTATCTGATGCGATACTGTAGCTGACGGCTGCATGGGTACAATTTTATCTCTAATAGTATCAATCTTGGAAGTAAAGTACTTCATAAAGTCATTACTGCTGTGCTGTTAGGAAATGTCAACACTTGTTGATGCTTTATTTTTTGTTAATTTAGCCACTGTATTGAATAAATACCTGGGGTTTTAGCCAGTACAAACATCATAGGGGATTTATCATTAACACTTGTTTCCCTTGTTCCCTGAAGGAGGGAATGGAGATGTCACGTCGGTGACCGACGAATTGGGATCTCACTTAGAGAGACCACTCTTTCAGTCAGTCACTCTCTACGTCACGTCGGTGACCAACGAATTGGGATCCCTACCAAAGCGACATGGATGCTGCCCCTTCCATTGTCCTGTGCGAGCCTCCTGCGCCCCCTTTTTTTGGCCGGGGGTCGCAACAAGAAGACCAGTCACTGTTGTCGTAGCACTACCTACTCAGTGAGATTGGATAACACTGGGAAAACATACCCGTTCCACTTGGAACAGAAACGATGCGGAAGCCCAATCCTTCGTGAAGGAGGTTTCGGAAGCAATTACACATATGGAAAACCGTTTAGGTGCATATGGAAGATTTAGAGGTGATTGCAACCCTCTTGGGAAATGGCAGAAAGTCTGCCGGGGAAACACGGCCTCTGAGCTATACTGTGGAATTTACACATATGGGATCCACTTGGGTCACTACATATGGAACCCAGCCCTCTACCGGTTCTCACGGATGCAGCGAGTGAGGGTCTGGTGCTGGACGTTCCGCCACATCTGGCTGCCAAGGGGACGGAGGAGCTCGACAGGGCCTACAGTGCGGACACTCTGGAGCAGTTTTAGCAAGCCGACACTAAACCGGGGCCTCTCAGCAATCCTTCGTGAAGGAGGTTTCGGAAGCAATTACACATATGGAAAACCGTTTAGGTGCATATGGAAGATTTAGAGGTGATTGCAACCCTCTTGGGAAATGGCAGAAAGTCTGCCGGGGAAACACGGCCTCTGAGCTATACTGTGGAATTTACACATATGGGATCCACTTGGGTCACTACATATGGAACCCAGCCCTCTACTGGTTCTCATGGATTCATCAAATGAGGGCCTGGCGCCAGAAGTTCCGCCACATCAGGCTGCCAAGGGGATGGATGAGCTCAACAGGGTCTACATTACGGACTCTCTGGAGCAATTTTAGCAAGCCGACACTAAACCGGGGCCTCTCAGTGCTTCTACCCGTTTGAGGTGAGAACACAGGAGGATACCGGCTCTACACGAAGGCTATAGAATCTAGTGAACGTGTTCGGGGTTGCCCAGCCTGCAGCTCTACAAATGTCTGTCAGCGAGGCGCCAAAAGCCAGCGTCCAGGAGGATGCAACACTCCTAGTAGAGTGGGCTCGCAACCTGAGTGGGCAGGGCACACCCTGTGCCTGATAAGCCAGGGTGATGGCATCCACTATCCAGTGGGCCATCCTCTGCTTAGAGATGGCATTCCCCTTCTGCCGGCCTCTGTAACAGACAAAGAGCTGATCTGAAGCCCTGAAGCTTTGTGTCCGGTCTACATAACTTCTCAAGTCTCGGACATGACAAAGCAAAGCTAGGGCTGTGTCTGCCTCCTCCGGGGGCAGCGCTTGCAGGTTCACCACCTAATCTTTGAAGGGAGTAGTGGGAACTTTGGGCAAATAGCCAGGCCGGGACCTCAGGATTACCTGGGAGTCAGCCAGTCCAAACTCTAGGCATGATTCATCAACCGAAAATGCGTGCAGGTCCCTTAACCTCTTGACGGAGGCCAGTGCAAGCAGGAGCAGAGTCTTCATAGATAGAAACTTCAGCTCAGCTGACTGCAAAAGGCTCGAATGGGCCCTGCTGTAGTGCTTTGAGCACTAGAGACAGGTCCCAAGAGGGTATAGAGGGGGGCCGGGGAGGATTTAACCTTCTCGCCCCGCTAAGAAACTTGACGATCAGGTCATGCTTCCCTACCGACTTCCCTTCTACGAGGTCGTGGTTAGTCACGACTCTGATCGAGCATCTCCGGGGGTCTTCTCGTGAGAAGAACACCACTCAACGAACAGGTTCCACTTCAAGGCATAAGCATGTCTCGTAGACGGTGCTCTCACCAAAGTGATGGTGTCCGCTACCTCTTGGGGTAGGTCACCTAGAACCTCCGCGTCCCATCCAAGAACCAGACATGAAGTGTCCAGAGGTCTGGACACGGGTGTCACAGGGTGCCCCGTCTCGGAGTCAGTAGATCCTTCCTCAGCTGTCACGAGGAGCACTAGTTCCACAAACCAGGTCCGAGTGGGCCAGTAAGGTGCCACAAGCAGGACCTGCTCCTCGTCCTCCCTGATCTTGCACAGCGTCTGTGCGAGAAGATTCACTGGGGGAAACGCATACTTGCGCAGGCCCCGCGGCCAGCTGTGTGCCAGTGCATCTGTGCCAAGTGTTCCCTCAGTCAGGGAGTAGAACAGCTGGCAGTGAGAGGTTTCTGGAGAGGCAAGCAGGTCTACCTGAGTGGCTCTAAAACGTCTCCAAATCAGCTGGACCACCTGGGGATGGAGTCTCCATTCTCCGGGGAGCGCAGTTCGTGACAGCTCATCGGCTGCACGGTTGTGCAGACCCGGAATGTGAATGGCACAAAGCGACCTCAGATGCTTCTGACTCCAAAGGAGAAGGTGGCGGGCAAGTTGCGACATGCGACGGGAGCGTAGACCACCTTGCCATTGATGTACGCAACGGTCGCAGTGTTGTCTGTGCGGACCAGCACGTGCTTGCCTCGTAAGTGTCCTCTGAGGCGGTTCAAAGCAAGGCGTACTGCTAACAACTCTAGGCAGTTGATGTGTCAGTGCAGTTGGGGGCCCGTCCAAACCCCCGACGCTGCATGCCCGTCGTAGGCGGCCCCCCAGCCGGTGGTAGAGGCATCCGTGTAAACCACAGCATGCCTGGAGACCTGATCCAGGGGAACTCCTGCCCGGAGAAACGCAAGGTCTGACCACGGGGTAAAGGTTTGGTGGCAGGCCGGTGTGATTTAGACCTGGTGAGTGCCGCGTTGCCATGCCCACCTCGGGACTCGGCCATGGAGCCAGTGTTGAAGCGATCTCATATGAAGCAGCCCCAGCAGCGTGACTGCCACTGCAACTGCCATATACCCCAGGAGCCTCTGAAACTGTTTCAGTAGGACCGAGCACGTTCCTGTGTGAGGAGCTCCTGCACTGTCATTAGGATATGTCCCCAAAACCTTCAAACTGGCTGTTATTAAGCCTCTCATCAAAAAACCACAACTTGACCCCAAAGAACTAGTTAATTACAGACCGATCTCGAATCTCCCTTTTCTGTCCAAGATACTAGAAAAGATCCTTTAACTGAAAAATGAGTGTTTACTATTGTCATTTTGCATTATTGATACACTATTTTCCTAATTAATGCTGTTCAGTTGCTTTGACACAATCTGTATTGTTAAAAGCGCTTTATAAATAAAGGTGACTTGACTTGACTTGACTTGAGGCGTGCTGTCTGTTCGACCGAATCCAACTCCATACCGAGAAAAGAGATCCTCTACGTCAGGTAGAGTTTGCTCTTTTCCCAGTTGACCCGAAGGCTCAACCGGCTGAGATGTGAGAGCACCAAGTCCCTGTGTTCGCACAACTGATCCTGAGACTGCGCTAGTATGAGGCAGTTGTCGAGATAGTTGAGAATGCGAATGCTCTGCTCTCTCAGGGGAACAAGGGCTGTCTCCGCAACTTTCGTGAAGACATGAGGCGACAGGGACAGCCCGAAGGGCAGGACCTTGTACTGATATGCTCGTCCTTCAAACGCGAACAGCAGGAAAGGTCTGTGGCTCGAAAGGATCGAAACATGAAAGTACGCGTCCTTCAGGTCGATCGCTGCAAACCAATGTCGGGGACATATGCACCTGAAGATGCGCTTCTGCGTGAGCATCCTGAAAGGTAGCTTGTGAAGGGCATGGTTCAGGGCACGCAGGTCCAACTTCAGGTCCCCTGAACTTAGGAGGACACCGGACGAACTGGCGAACCGGGCGTCTCGTGGCTGTTCAGAAGCGGGGTCTGAGTGTGCGCAACACTTACCTGTGTTCGGGCAGAGGGAGCGTGAGTAGTACGTAAGAGGAGGGTGAGTGCGATCTGGGCCTAGCCCGTCCACAACTCCCCGTCCCCTCTGGGGACACAAAGATAGAGGAAACTGCTCTTTTGTCGAGATTTTGGGTACCACTGACTGGGAAAAAATGAAACAAAAGATTCTCTGCCTGGCCCTCCTCCGGGGGAGGGAGTGGTGCGTTCACCATCTCCTGAAGAGCAGCTGTCTCCACCTCTGGGTTGCCCGTCTCAGGCCCTCTTGCTCTTCTGCTTGCCGCCAGGTTTGCCCTGCGACCGGCTCCATGGCGCTGCTTGGCTGGAGGCTGCTGCGTCTGCTGCGTGGGAGCGGGGGCAGAGGCAGGGGGCCGCCCTTGGCGAAGAGCAGACTGAGGCACTGCCACCGGCAGCCTGGTGGAGGCAGCAGCTGCACGCCGGGACAGGATGCTTGATGGCCTCGGTCTGCTTCTGTGCTGCGGAGAACTGCTGGGCGAAGTTCTCCACCGTGTCGCTGAACAGGCTGGTCTGGGACACGGGGGCATTCAAGAACCGGATCATCAAGAACCGGAACTGGACATCGCACAACCCCGAGAACTCGTGGTGACTTTCGTCGCTCGGAGCGCGAGCGACATTGTAACATTGTAACTCATGCCCCAATACACCCAACACTGCTGACTCACATGGATATAACATAAGTGTAATTGAATCTACTCCTATCACAAACCAGTAACTAGTAACCCTGCATTGTGCTGTACCAGACTTACTCTGTTACAGTGTTAATAAACTCTGGAGCAGCAGTTAACCTCATTCATTGAGGTTCCCAGGATCTAACCTTGGGTTGATTCTAGTAAAGGTGTGCAGAGAGGCACAGCCTGTTGCAATACAAAAAGTCCTCTAGAGACGTGCCCTCGGACAACCTTAGAGGTAGCTACACTCTGTGTGTGGACTCAACCCTAAAGGACCTGAGATACTGGGATTGAGTCCGTGTCTACACTGTAATATTTGATAAAAGTGTGTGGAGGGCACCACCCTGCCACAACACAAATGTCATCCAGAGAGACTCCTCTGAACTGAAGGAGCCACACTCCTTGTAGAGTGAGCCCTGACACGTAGAGGCGAAGCAACACTAATAATCTCGTAGGCCTTAAAGCAAAGAATATCTCACTTGGTGAGAGACGCTATCTCTGTGGCAGCTAGTCCTTTGCAGCCACCACCAAAACAAATAAACGGATTAGATTTACCCCATTTGGCAGTGCAATCTATGTAAATCTTAAGGGCCCACATTGGACATACAAATGGACTGTTCCACTGACTGGAATGGGCATGGGAATGGTCAATACCCAGGAAGGGACACATGCAGGACAGAAAGGCCTGGCCCCATGTATAAATCAGTGGACCAATGAGTGTCTCCCTGCATGTTCAGTGGTGATGACCGCCATCTACACCTTAAGTGTCGCGGCACCCACCCCTGCCAAAAACCGCTCTTGAAGAAACTCCAGCACTGAACCAACCAGTCAGTTTCCTTATATTTAAGATCAGTTAGGCTCAACCACAGATGCTTTTCCGTGTCCATCATTCCTGCCATGGAATGGCCAATGGAACAGCCGTTTGCTTGGTGGCTTGAAGAGTTAAATCTGTGGCCCGATGATGTTCTTTCAATGCTTCATTCATTTTTGGAGATCCTGGAAAAGGGAAGCTGCCTATGAGAAGGACATTTGCCGCAACCCCTCAGAAAGTGCTCATCCAATTTACTTTACACTACTTTCTGGGTCTTGGGCAATTCAGGCTGAGTTTGGCCGTGGGACACAGGTTTCGTGTGTGCTTGTACATTCTCATAATTAACATAATCAAGTACATTCTTCAAGTTAAACTGAACTTTTATTTTGACAGTTTGTATTGAAGATCTTTCAGTTTTAGTTTCAGTTTCAGTGTGTATTTGACGACAGTTTTTATCAAATTAAACATTGAAAAGCTTGTGAAGTAACTCTGAGAGTTGCTCTGAAGATTATGTTCATGTGTTCATGTCCTCGTTTATTGAGACGCAGATGCTGAAAACACCGCAAGCATCATGTGTGTTTGAGTTTGTGTGTAATAGATGAAACTGCGCCATTCATTCACACAGAGAAACGCAAAACATGTTGACATATTAGCATTATTTCATAATTAACTTGAAGAATCCTTTCGCTTCAGCATCCCACTCCTCAGAATTAGATGTGGCAAATGAGACATTGTTATACAACGAATTGCCAAAATCTTATTAACAGTAGAAGTGAAATCTTACTGTAGTCTTCAAATCTGGGTACTGTCTTACGTTTTAAAATCACAAAGGGAGTTTGGTGCCATCAGGCTAACGTGACAGTCATGACTCATGCAGCTGTAAGGTTTGTTTTTATTCACGATCTGGTCCCCTCACTCACAAAAAGGTTGGAGAGCCCTGCTCTAGAAGGAAGCTAAACAGGCGTGAAGTGTTCTTATACTAAAGTTCTCTGAGAGCACTCAGTCAGAAATGCACCCTCCTAAACAACATGATTTCATTTATTTGTCCATATACACACTCTCACAGACTTTCATCTTCCTGAAATGAGAAATTAGAGGATGTGATGATGCAGACGTGACGTGTTGCCAAATATGGTGACCCATACTTGGAATTTGTGCTCTGCATTTAACCCATCCAAGTGCACACACACACACCGGAGCAGTGGGCAGCCATATTGCTGCGGTGCCCGGGGAGCAGTCGGGGCTTCAGTGCCTTGCTCAAAGGCCTCACCTCAGTCGTGGTATTGAAGGTGGAAGGCAGCACTCTACATTCACTCCCCCCACCGACAATTCCTGCCGGATCTGAGACTCAAACCCACAACCTTCGGGTTACAAGTCCGACTCTCTAACCTTTAGGCCACGACTGCCCAGATGGACTTTTATGGTGCAAAGTATTAATCATAATATTAATACTTTTAATGAATATCATGCAACCAAATTATATTGAATCATAAAACACAGAATCCATAAAACATTATATACATTAAACCATATATATATATATATATATATATATATATACATATATTTTTTGAGTATATCAGACAAATAGCCTTCTACAGTACATTAGTTTATCCCTTCAGGGTCCCCTCACTCACAAAAAGGTTGGAGAGCCCTGCTCTAGAAGGAAGCTAAACAGGCGTGAAGTGTTCTTATACTAAAGTTCTCTGAGAGCACTCAGTCAGAAATGCACCCTCCTAAACAACATGATTTCATTTATTTGTCCATATACACACTCTCACAGACTTTCATCTTCCTGAAATGAGAAATTAGAGGATGTGATGATGCAGACGTGACGTGTTGCCAAATATGGTGACCCATACTTGGAATTTGTGCTCTGCATTTAACCCATCCAAGTGCACACACACACACCGGAGCAGTGGGCAGCCATATTGCTGCGGTGCCCGGGGAGCAGTCGGGGCTTCAGTGCCTTGCTCAAAGGCCTCACCTCAGTCGTGGTATTGAAGGTGGAAGGCAGCACTCTACATTCACTCCCCCCACCGACAATTCCTGCCGGATCTGAGACTCAAACCCACAACCTTCGGGTTACAAGTCCGACTCTCTAACCTTTAGGCCACGACTGCCCAGATGGACTTTTATGGTGCTTGTGATGCAGAATGCTCACTAGTTTTGCCAATGACCACAACTTTTGTCAATGAGATTTTCAGAGACTTGCTCAACCAGTTTGTAGTCTACATTGATGACATCCTGTTTTTCTCCAAGGAGAAGCAAGTGAAACTCTGTCTGAATTTTACTTACTCATCTTCTCAACCAACAGCTATGTCAAAGCTTAAAAAATGCATTCCTGGGCTATATCATTAGTCATCACGGAGTAGAAATTGATAAATTCAAGATCAAGGAGGTTAAAGAGTGGCCAACCCCCACAACTTTCAAGGAGCTCCAGTGGTTCTTAGAATTCACTTCTATCTGCAATTCATTCAGAATTACAGTACCATTGCTTCTTCAATCACCTCTTCACTACTAAAGGAAAGCCAAAGAAGTTGACATGGATCAAGGCTACTCAGGAGAAGAATGGAAACACTGGCTGGAGGGAGCTCTTAATCCTTTCCATGTGATCACAGATCATAAGAACCTCAAATATATCATAAAGAGCAAAACCCAAGGCAAGCCCATTGGGCTCTCTTTTTTCACCAGGTTCAATTTCAGAATTATGTACCAATCAGGCACTAACAAGGAAGATGGCAAGGAAAAAGCTCTATTTCACATTCTAGATTGGCCAAATTCCTCTTCAACCCCCACCAGTTGTAATTTCTCCAGTAAGATGGGACATTTGCTAAAAACCCTTTTCAATCAGGTCTTCAGGGTTTTTTATGGATTGCCTGAGGATATTATCTCCAACAAGGTATGGAGAATGTTTTGTTATCACCACAACATTAATGTCTGTCTAATGTCTGGTTATCATCCTCAGGCAAATGGTCAGGTGGAGAGACTCAACCGAGAGACTGGATGGATTTTTTCAATCTTACTGTAGTAGAAAACAGCATTGATAGAGCACTTCCATGGACTGAATATGCTCAAAATTTCCTTGTACATTCATCCACTGGACTTACCCCTTTCTAATGTGTGCTAGGTTATAGGCCACCATTGTTTCCTTAGTCTAGGGAACTCTCTGAGGTCCCTGCAGTGGACGACTGGATTGGGAGGAGTGAAAAGTATGTGGGAGGGAACTCAAGTCAGGTTGCAACAAGCCATTAGAAAACAAAATATTCAAGGAGACTGAAAGGAAAGGTCCACACCCTGACTACCTGCCAGGCGAAATTATCTGGTTATCCACTCCAGACCTATGACTACATCTACCCAGAAGGAAGCTCAGACCAAGGTATGTAGGACTTTATAAGACAAGTAAATCCTGTGACCTGCAGAGCTTCCTGCTAAATACTTTATTTCTTAATCCTTTCATGTGTCCCTGCTGAAACATGTCCATAGTTCATCTGGTTCTAAGACTGCAGAGTGGACACCGTCATGACCCTTTGAAATTGACGTATCTCATGTCTACTTAGTTTGGAAGATCCTAGATTCTAGAGGAAGAGGTAATCAGATGCAGTGTCTGGTGGATTGGGAGAGATATGGCCCTGACGAGAGAAAGATTGCAGCCAAGGACATTCTTGAATTATTGCTTATCAGTGATTTTCACTGTGACCATCCAGATCTTCAAGCATGTAGACCCAGAGGTCACCCTAGTAAAATAACACCTGGAGGTGTTCGTAGGAGGGGAGATCCTGTGACATCTCAGTCTGTGAATTGTTCATTCTGCTGCCAGAGGGTGCTTTCACCGGAATACTAACCATCGCGTCAATTTCCTGCTTCCTGTATAATTATTTCCTGTTCCTTTCAGTAAAAAGCCATGTTAACCCATAAGAATAGCTGGTTCTCACCTGCTTTACAGAGCGTTTTCTGTTGTTGTCTAGATTTCATGCGTATTGACTGATTTTCATGACTCAAGTTACTGCATTACTGCCAAGTATTTGTTTGCCATTTTGTGATTCTCTGTTTGTATCACCCAAGACTGAGCTTTGACATTGCCTGCCTCTGGAAATGACTGAATGAGAAAATAGTTTGGTAAATGACACCTGAGCTGGTTAATACACACCACACAGCTGCACATTTGAACACATTATATCAGTGTTCTGAGCGGTCCTGGTGGTCCCAAGTAAAACTGTATTTCTTTATAGATTATATAATAACAACAAAATTTTTTTTAGTAAAGAGCATTTGTAATATAATTGGCACAGACCTGAAGCCCAACTAACTTTAGCGTGTGCTGATATAATTTCTGATTCTGATTTCTGAAAAGGCCTTTTTGCATCTCTTGCAGTGTTCACGAGTCCAAAAGCATGCAAAGGACAGTAAGGAGGAAGCTACTGCTTTCCAACAAGAATATTACTGCCATGGACCACATGGACGTTCTTCTAAGCTGAAGCCACCATACTTCTTGTGAAATGTGCCCTGACAGCCAAAGATGAAGGCTGTCTACAAGCTTCATATGCAAGAGAAATAGCCTTGACTATCCACTTGCTCATTCTCTGCTTAGTTACTGGGGACCCTCATCCAGGTGTCCCAAAGCACACAAATAACTGATCAGATTTTTGCCACAGGGCAGCTCTGTGGACATAAGCATTCCATGTCCTGATTGGGCATAGCAAATTCAGCTTCTCCTGAGAAAATAATCATCTTCTCCTAAAAAAATGATCATCTCCACCACCTTGGGGTGGAGTCTCCATTCAATCCCAAAACGGGACAATGGGACAAGAACCAAGGCTTCTTCCATATAACCAAGGCATCTTTGCGTAAACTTGTTCATGCAAAATGGGTCACCCCTCAGGGAAAATGCCCTTGAGTCGCAAATGAGCCAGAGCTGCATCTACGCACTTTGTAAAGGTCAGGGTGACAAGGCTAGGTCGAAGGGAAGAACCTGATACTAGTATGCTTGAACCCCACAAGTGAAACTTAGGAACTTCCTGTGTTGTGGAAGGATGGATATATGGAAGTATTCATCCTTCAGATCTATCAATTCAAGTCATCACCTTTATTTATATAGAGTTTTATACAATACTGTGTCAAAGCAGCTTTACAGTCTTAAACATGTTGAGGCCTTCAGGGATGCAGAGCCACAGGAGAGATAGCCAAGCGCTCTTTCACCTTAGGCATCGCCCCATACCAGTGCTCCTTCAACCCCAAAATTGATAAGTAGTTTGAAACTTGAAAGCTGAAGACACGGCAAGAGTATTATTTCTTTCACAATTTCCACACCTCAGTGCGCTTTGCTAGGCAGAAAGCTCTGGTCTAGCTTGCTTTTCTGATTGGCTTTATATCTCTCAGCTGACCAGTCAATAACGTCCACTAGCTCCTCGTATGCAAAGGAGTGAGGTGGCGAGTCCTCGATTTCCCCTGCCTTGATTCTAAGCACATCCTTCTCTTCAGAGCTGGATAGCTGCAGCACCAGGCCCTCACTCAGAGCAGAATAAACTGCAGAGCATGCTTCAGGTCTCTGAGAGAGAACACGTCTCTAACCTCTCTGCTAAATCCATCTGCGATCCCCTCAATCTGAGTTTCTGCTCTGTTTCAGCAGATGCTGGCCCCGAACCACAAGGAAGCAAGCCTGGGTGCCCTCTTCAAAGAGCCCCCGGTGGGAGAGGAACGTTCTGAGTGGTATTTGCTCACAATGAACACTGTCATTCCCCTCAAGAGCTGCCCAGCTAACACATTTTTGTTGTAAGAACGTTTTTAAGACATTCTGTTTTGGTTATGGAAATATTAAAATGTCCAGTTTTCTTGATGTTAGTAGAATGGCAGCCTTGATGAAATCAACTGAAATAAAAGAAGACATTATATCTGTTAAGATCTCAGCAGTGGATGATTAACTCCACAAACAGCATTAACAGCTTCATTTATTACTAACCAGTTTGATTTTATTTCTTTCGTTAATGTACAAAGGTTCTTGATAATTAACAGAGAGTTAACAAAGGTTTAGTTGTTGATATTGAAAATGTTTTGTTACCACTATCATGGTGATCAGTGTTTAGTTTAGTGCTTTAGTTGGGCTCTTTACTCTTGACATTTGTTAACTTATTTCTCTTTTAATGATTGCAATAATATTTTCAGAGAACATTTGTGCATTGAAAGAGAAAGATGAAAATGCAGATCAATGTGTCTATTTTAAAAGCAAGTAATGCTTACCCTTTTGTTTTGTAATTGACTTAATTATGAAGTTGAAGTGTTAATGAAAAAAAAAAGTAATAAGTTCAGCCATTGCGAGAGAACAATCACTTGTAACACCAAAGGCATCTTCCAAAAAGTCTATAGCCTCTTGTGTAAAAGTTGAGACATACTTAGACATTGTTGGATCATGAATGAAGAGACAGGGAGTCCAGAGTGGAGATGAAGAGTCTTTTATTAATGTCGCTTACTAGTCAAGTGTCATAAGAAGTGTCAGAGATCATAGAAATCAAAACTACATATACCTCCCTCTCTGCCTTGGCATATGTCCCAATTCCCGAGTGCACCATGCACTTGTTTATCAGTTCTAAACAGAAACATAGGAGGTAGTTCAGCCTTGCGTATAAAAATCAAGTGTAGCGTTAGTTCTGGCAGGTCACGTTAGTCAAGCTTGCATCAGCTGACTCTCAGCTGATCCCCATCTACCTATAGAAATACGACACCTATCTAAGCATTCATACAGGTGCATCTCAATAAATTAGAATGTCGTGGAGATTCCTCAGTATTATCAGCAGTTTTCGCATTGCTCAATAGTTAATTACCCTTCTCCATCCCCAGCTCCTCCTCTGTCATTCAGGATTCAGCCTTCTGATTATCCTTTGAATCAGACTAATTCTAAATGTGTACATAAAATTATTAAACTTTAACGATATCTGCAATACATTTATGTTGGTTCTGTTCTGTTTACCCTGGGGGGGTTAACGCTGCTCTCCCTGCTCTCATCCATGCTAGGCTGCATGGATGCGTAAGGAGTTCTTGCCCAGAACCATACCGCCAATCCAAACTGTATGCTAATTGTCAATCATCTTTGACGATAGTGGTCCTGACAGAACTATGATTATATGTTACACATTATGAGAAGAATAAAGACTGAAACATATTAAAAGCATATATGTTCCACAACATCAACAGTCATCATACAAACCTCAACAATGGTGACAATCAAAAATTATTCAAATATAAACAGTACAATAATCCAGCTGCATAAGTTCCCTTAAGAAACAAAAATAAATGGGAATATACTACAAAATATAATGTGATATATTACATAATACATTTCCATATGAGGGAAACTAGTGCTTATATTTTTTAATATACTGCAATATATGCATTGACCATGTATGGCTATATAGATACAAATAAAAATATTTTATAAACGAAGACAAAAATATAATTACTTGTAATATTCATAAAGCTTTATAAAACTTATATATATATCCATATATTTTTGTTTCGTAAGGATATCCTTTATTGTGTACATATATTGCACATACATGTTCCCATATAAATGTGAATGTATGTACACACATATATACACACATTCACGGAATGAGTTACAGCAGATTTCTAGTTCCCAGCATACTATGCTTCTGATTGTTAAAGAAGAGTACATGTTAAATGTTATTTCATGTGTTTTTGCTCAATATTAATATAGCAGGGAGATCTGTTAGTGTTTAATTTTCTATTATTTTTTAATTTAAAAGGGTTTTAAAGGGGTTTCTGGTATGTTTCTAGTATGTGGTGAGTTTTTGGGGTTACTGTTGTGCTGAGCCTGTGGTTAGGTTGACAATTGGCCAAACACAATTAAGACTATATGTTATTTTATTTAAAAAAGTTATAACTGTGCACTCTTCAGCACAGTGATAGTCTCTTTTTGCTCTGTGCTTGTGATAATGTTATGAGTAGTTATGTGTGAAATATATAAAATATAAATAATTATAAAAATGTAAGAAATATATTATATAAGAAATAGATTTTCTATAAACGTGGGTATGTACTGCATGAGTAAATATATATTCAATATATTTATAC
Organism: Sinocyclocheilus rhinocerous; assembly: GCF_001515625.1. Classification (NCBI taxonomy): domain Eukaryota; kingdom Metazoa; phylum Chordata; class Actinopteri; order Cypriniformes; family Cyprinidae; genus Sinocyclocheilus; species Sinocyclocheilus rhinocerous. The sequence goes on from NW_015656185.1 coordinate 517,178, forward strand.
ACACAGTACCATCTCTTAAAACATTCTTTCAAACATTTGAACACCTGCTGTTAACAAGCAGAATCACTGAAGGAAAGAGAAACAACAACAATAGAAACTACAACTGACTTCCAGCGACAGCCTTGATAAAATCAACTGAAACAAAAGAAGACCTTAAACCTCTCAAGATCTCAGCAGTGGATGATTAAACAACCAAACAGCATTACCAGCTTCATTTATTACTAATATATTTATACACACGCAGTACCATCTTTTATGACATGTACATCTAGACTATATGTTATGAAGTGTATTACTGAATATAAAATTTCATATATTATGATATATAAGTAAATATGTTGTCACATACATAACTCCTTATGTGTTATTCAATGTATTGTAAAATATAACACTATATTATTCTGTATATATTTCAATATAAAATGTATATATACACTGTTAAATCATTTAATATATTGATCATTCATATATAAGGAAATATATTTTCTTTGCGTAAGGGAATATAATTGATCATAAATATATGGAACTATATTTTTGTTCCATAAGGGTTATTTATGCCACAATGCATGCTGGGAGCTGTGAATAAGTTTTGTATGCTGGCAAGAAGCATATCAACATTGTTGTGTTTTATGTGAGGATTGTTGACGTCTGTGAGTGTCTAAATGACACCGTAGTTAATAATTTAACAATAATTTTTTCTCACAATATGTTTTCATAATATCTGATTGTCACATGTAGTATCACATGGTCAATAACACAATATTTAAACACATTAATAACAAAACACAACTGATCAGTGCTTAGAATTCATATTCATAAATTTAAGAGAAAAGTTACAAACAATAACTATGGGATAGGCTATAAAACTTTCCCATGTTCCAAGGATGTTCTTTTAAAACAGCACACACAACCTTATTAATTTGAAGTTAGTTGTCATTCTAAATGTTCAAAGTATGTTACAGAAATGTTGAACATTTTCTCCCAGCATGATAAAACATTTTTTTTTTAAACTTCTACAAAAATGTATTAATAACATTTTTGTGCTAACCTTTTGAGAACATTATTAAAGACCAGATAACACTGAACAAACCAACGCCAATGCCATTGGATTTCATACGTGCTTCAACAAATTCCAAGGGTTCACAATTTTCTTCTAAGAATGTTGCTGTTAAGTTATTAAACGTTATTTTAGAATGTTAACTGAACATTTAAAATATCAAATTATTTTGCTATGTGAACATTAAGGGAACATTCCATTTTAATATTAATTTGCAAAATGTATAAATAACATTTTTGAGAACATTAAGACCTCTGAACAAACATTCTTGGGAGTGACGTTTCAGAGGGTGAGTGGGAGGGTGAGCTCTTACAAGCTGGTCTCCATTACACGCACCCTCCTAAACTTCACTTCCATCCGGGTCATGGCACCAATTCTACTTCTAACCCCAGTTCTACTTGCAGGGGCGCCTCTATGATTTATGGGCCCTTCTGATCAGGGCACTTGGAATCGTATTAACCTTCCACCCCATTACAGTGCCCCTGTCTACTTGCCCCACTCCGAGCAGCATTAGAAACTGGCATTTCTGGCATAGGTGGCAGGCACGCTAAGAAGGATGCTAAATACCATAGCCCTTAGCATCAGTCGATAGGGCAAAAGTATCAATTATTATATTATATTATTATTATTATTATTATATTAATTTAAACAATTATTATCAAACAATTATTTAAACTGTGTGTAGCTATATCAAACTACGTGTTTTCTGCGTAAAAATAAGGGTCGTTTTCGGCTTTGGACTAAAACAAAAAGCAGAAGGGCTTATTGAATAATTCAAATTCGTTCTCTCTTCATTCTTTCGCTTTTCGCCAGGAAAATAGCCATTTCCCCGGTAACCGCAGTAAACAAAGCAGCGCAGCACCTGATTTTGCAACTTGCAGCTATTAACATGCTAATCGTGCTAGAATCATGCTAGTAACATGCTAACCATGATAGCAACATGCTAGTAACTTGCTAATCATGTTAGAAACATGCTAGCATTATGGTAGCAACATGGTAATCATGCTAGAATAATGCTAGCAACATGTTAGTAACATTTGCTAATCATGTTAACAACATGCTAGTAACTTGCTAATCATGTTAAAACATGCTAGTAACATGATAATCATGCTAGAAACATGCTACTCAAGCTAACACCATGCTAGTAACAAATGCTAACCATGCTAACAACATGCTAGTAACATACTATTAACTTGCTAATCATGTTAACAACATGCTAGTAACTTGCTAATCATGCTAGATAAATGTTAACAACTTGATAAACATGTTATAAACATGCTAGCATTATGTTAGTAGCATGCTAATCATGCTAAAATCATGCTAGTAACATGCTAATCATGCTAGAATCATGCTAGCAACATGCTAGTAACTTGTTAATCATGTTGACAACATGATAGTAACATGCTAGAAACATGCTAGTAACTTGCTATTCATGTTAACAAAATGGTAACATCATGCTAGTAAAATGCTAATCATGTTAACAACATGCTAGTAACATGCTAATCATGCTAGAATCATGCTACCAACATGTTAGTAACTTGCTAATTATGCTAACAACATGCTAGTAACACGCTAATCATGCTAGAAACATGCTGGTAACTTGCTAATCATGCTAACAAAATGTTAACACCATGCTAGTAGCATGCTAATCATGCTAGAATCATGCTATCAACATGTTAGTAACTTGCTAATTATGCTAACAACATGCTAGTAACACGCTAATCATGCAAGAAACATGCTGGTAACTTCTTAATCATGCTAACAACATGTTAACCATGTTAGAAACATGCTAGTAACATGCTAATCATGCTAGCAACATGTTAGTAACATGCTAATTGTGCTAGCAGCATTCTAATCATGCTAGAAACATGCTAATCATGCTAAAAACATGTTAGAAACATGCTAATCATGCTAGAAACAGCCTAGCAACCACCCCAGGTACCCTAGCAATATGTTTTATATCTATTTTTCTGATAGACTGTATTGCCTTGAAAACATTCAAACTTTAATCTTTAAAACTATTTTAACTTTCAAACTACTTCAAACTGAAAACTTTCAGAATGCATGCTTTTAAAACTACTTCAAACTTTCTGGCTAGGCTTTTTCGAGCCAACTTAAAGTTTGTCTACAAACTTTACTCATCTAGTTCATATAATGAGGTTTGGACCATACAAATTGCGGGAGTTTTACCGGAGGCGAATGTAGCAAACATATAAAATATGCCCAGTGGGAAAAACGGGAAAATATTTAAACGGGATGATAGTGGGATAGAATGGTAAAATACGGGAGAATCCCAGGAAAAATGGGAGGGTTGACAGGTATGATTTAGAGATCAATGATTTTCTTCTCTCTTTCTCATTACATCTATTAATTCAAATTCTACACGCTTATCCAAGGAGATATCTCTGTTTATTAAGCATTAAGCAAAAGTATGTCTGACCTAATAAGGGAATGAAAAAGTACTTCAATTGAAGTGTGCACTTTTGTTTGTCAGTCCAAGTCATTAGCATGTTTTTTTTTTTCTCAATGCCAGCAGTGATCTAAAGGTTGGGAGACACTTGTGTTTTTCTTGGCAGTTTGCCAGGTAGTCATAGCTGGTAGAGGCAGATAAATAACAGTATTTTCTTCATGGTCCAAATCCTATTTGAAAACAATATGACTACATTGTGGATGGAATGTCTATTTTTATGCTGTTGGAGTATGTGTTTAAGGGTGGGGGTACAGATAGTATTGCAACTCTCAGTATGGAAGTTGCAAAAGGGATTTGGAAAGAAAAAGAGAAACTCTGTCTGATGGTTTTAACCTGCTGTCATTCCTGGAGAACATCTGGAGTTCATCTGCATTGTTGAACAGCTTTTCTCAGTAGGCCCACTAAAGCACCTCAATCACTTGTGTAAGTTGTTTGCTAAATTGGTTAAGAAAATTAATTAATTTTCAAGGCATCCTTCGGTTAAAATGAACAAAAAGTGTTTTACTGTATGTCCACTGCATTCACTAATCCTTTGCACATGATATCCATGTGAGCATACCAAGAAGGCATGTTACATAATTATCCATAAAGCGCTTTTGGTCACACTTTATTTTAAGGTCCAGTTCTTACTATTAACTAGCAATTAACTACGACTTTTGCCTCAATAAACTCCTAATTACTGCTTAATAATAGTTAGTAAGGTTGTTGTTAAGTTTAGGTATTGGGTAGGATTAGGGATGTAGAATATGGTCACGCAGAATATGTGCTTTATAAGTACTAATAAACAGCCAATATGCTAGTAATATGCATGCTAATAAGCAACTAGTTAATAGTGAGAATTGGTCCCCATACTAAAGTGTTACCGTACTTTTTAATGGAGCTCCATTCATTGGAATTGTAATGCATAACCAGAAGTTCTAGAAAAGTAGTCCAACTTCAAAAAGACAGTATAGACAGCCTTTGTACAGCTTAAATAACACACATATTAGTACTAAATATTTCTTGTAAATACTAACAAAATGCAAGCTTCACATTTCTGCTTTTAAACCCTGTGGTACACTTGCCCCATAGATACATATTGTACGTCACTCATGTATAACACTCATATTTTGTAAGACATACTTTATTTTTAATGCAGAATGTAGAAAATGTCGAGAGGATCAAAATAGGATTAAATTCTATATAAATATAAAGTAAGCATTTAGGTAATTTAGTATAAGCAACTTAAAATTTTAAGTAGTGATAATTTATGCTGTCAAGTTTGACTGTGAAGGTAGAAATGACAGGCTACTGAGTAGCTCTGTGATCGCTGATCCTCAAGTGTACAAAACCATTTGAGGTAGAACTCTTCCACCTTGCTCATGGAATGTATTTATGAAAAGTAAAATTTTGTAATACTATTTACCTGTAAAGTGGACAGTTTGAATTTGCTTTTATAGCTTTTAAAGCTATAAAATTCATTTGAACCTCATTCTGTTGCACCTTTTCCTGAGCATGCCCATTGGAGAAGCATTGTGGCTGGGGGAACGGCCCATAATCCTTTGCACATTAATATTTGTGTGTGTGTGTGTGTGTGTGTGTTTGGTCAAGATATGGGTAATTATGAGGATGTGTACATTGAAGTTTTGTTTTTAGAATTAAAGGATAAATCATCTGTGGGATAAAACTGTGTTTTTGATTGATTGATTGATTGATTGATTGATTGGTTGGTTGGAGTGATTAGTGTTCCTTTTTGTCAGGTTTGTTATGTTATCTGAAAGTTAACAACTACCATTTAAAAGTTATCAACACATAATTTTGTATATTGTGGATTTCAAAGTCAATAGTTGTGGAAAATGTTTTTTTTTTTATGTTTAGGAAGTATCACAAAGTATTCATAGAGAGCTGGGAAAGCAGAGGAAAAAACACCTTCATCTTCATTAGACTTCATGAATCATCATGAATTCTTTATTGCAGATAATCAGAAGACAGCCTGATGAAGCTTTTGATTCAGGCAGTGGCAAAATGTTCATTTGTCAACAATTTTGTAATGTTTTGAAAAGTTTTTGCAAAAACTTGCACCAGGGTAAAAATCAACCTCCTACCACACAAACACACCACATTTAGTTCAACATGCTCAAACATCACCAACTGCACATAAACATTATGTCTTGGCCTTAAATGGTCTGAGCACTGAGGAAGGCCACATTAGAAGGAGGTAGGATCAAGAACAGTGGGCATAAGTGTCAAAAAAGAGAGCTATAGACAGAGAGAGACCCAACTGAACAGCAGAGAGAAATAATGTTAAATTGTGTTTGGCTTGAGGCCATGGCCCAGTATAAAGCACAAGCTCTCTGCACAGCTAGAGGTCTATTATAAGATTTTACAACTGAAATAAACAGTCCTGACATATCACAGTAACCGTGTTGAGCCATTCAGAATTCTGCTAAGACGAAACACCTACAAAAAGTGGTAAAAGTGTACTTTTGTTTGAACACACCTGAAAAAAAAATTGGTAAACGTGCACTTTTGTTTGAACACACCTGTCGTCTGCATTTTAAAATAATAGTTGAGTCATTAAAGAAGTTCATATGTATGCTGGACACTTGTTGGCTGATTTTCCTTTACTATCCAAACTCAGATTTTAGATCAGGCGTTCTCAAATAACAGTTCTGGACCCTGAGACATAATGACAATGGTAGCACCATTTTACCTTTTCTACAGTTCAATTCAATGTTTTGAATTGAGGCAAAAAAATTTAAGTATAATAATCAAGTTCATAATTAAGTTATTATTAGTGACATTTTAGCCATAATGTTCAGAGTATTTTCTTTAAGCTTCCTGTAGGTCATTGATGACCGCTTACAACCCCACGGCGTAAGATAATGGTGAAAGTGTTGAGGATAAACTCCTTAAATACATTTTTCACAAAACTATATGTTTTTTTTTTTTTTTTACTACGCAATTACTTTGCTACTTTTTTGTACTTTTTTACTACAAAATTATTTTATATATGTTTCTTCTGATTTTTGCATGCCCCAGTTTTAGTTGACAGAATCCTGAATCAGTATCTTTTATCATAGTGTATCTAGTCCTAAATTTGTTAGTGTCTTGCTGTTAAATATCTTGACTGCTTTCTTTCTGCTTTCTCAACAAATGAGGCTAATTACGTGTTTAAAATCCCTTTGGCCTTCACTCTATTATAAATCCATGACACTCTCCCTCTCTGTTTCTGTCTTTATTTCTTGCCTCCATATGAAGGCAGCTACCTCCCAGGATCTTAAAATAACTGCAATCTCTCTTGTTATTATAACAGTCCCCAATCTCCCCTGAACTATTCTCTCTGCCTGCATTAAACCTCCCCACATTTGTCTTGATCTAATCATCAGTGTTCACAAGGGAAATCTATTTCCCATTTCATACTCCTGAACAGATCCAGAGCGCAACTCTGAACTCGACTGAAACTCTTTTCATCTCTTCTCGTTATTTTTGGGCCTCAGATGTAGCTTATGTTGATGCTTCTGGACCATTATTCAGATGTTCGAGCTGATGGAACTGTTAGGGCATGTCTGTTGTTTGAGGAGCCTTATTTGGGGACAATGGTTTGTCACCCATATTGTGATAATGATCAGATTTCTCACTATTGTCAGTGCAGATAACAATAGCCAGATATGATGTTCTGTTCTGTTCTACTCTAATTATTCTGCCTGCCCTGAAAAAACTCCATATTCTTGCTTAAATATCCATAACATACTGCAGGGACACCACAGACTGTCTATGATCGTACTGCTGATATGCTATTTTTCACATATAATGTGTAAAATGTCTACTTTATAATCTTCCACTGTTTCTCTTATTGCTGAGATGGAGCTAACATGATTTTGGAATTGATCTCTGGTATGTTAAATTAGCAATCAATCATAGTCAACTTGATGTCAGAGTAACTGGCTGTTTCTGGGCTTTCAGTATCTTTTTGTGTGGTGAAAAGGGCCAGGTTGTTAAGGGTACTCACTTACAGTCTTTAATCTTAGTGATAAGGGGTTAAAATGTGCAAACAATAAAGCAGTTTAGGATTCAAGCTTGGTTGGCCATTGTCAAACATTGAGAAAGAAGTGACTGGATTGAGTTTATTATCCCAGGAATGATTTCAGAATTCCAGGATTTTATGGTGCTTTATTCTGATTATGTGGCCAAAAGTACTAAAAAGGAAGCAGCTTGTCTGAACAATTTAGATTTCACTCAGCTGAGCATAAATTAAAAATGTATCTTCAGAACTTGAAATTTCTATGACATTTTAGAATTTTATAGTTTTCCATTTACCTGAAAATCACAATTTTTAAATTTCATAATATTTCCAGGTATTCCATGATTGTGGGAACCTTGAAGTTGGACTATTGTAATTACATGCACAGACTTACTAATATACCTAACTTACAAACTAACATACTCAGTAGTACATAAGATCAATTAAAAACATGGTCTTGGCATTTTTGTGGGATTTTTATGTAAAGATGAAGGGCACAATTTTAAATGGTATATCAAAAGGCACTGCTGGATTAAAATGCTTTTTCAAAGAGTCGTTTCAAGCTAATTTCTGGAACTGGACACACGCCACTGAAAAATTAAAAAATATTTTATAAACAATGACTTTGTTGCTACGCTGTCAAGTTTAAGTATACATCAATATCATTGACATATCACTCAGTCAATTACAATTTTTAATTAACTGCCAGTCTTAGATAAAACATAAGCTGAGGCATCTCACTTCTAGACCCATTTTGGTAAAGTGTGTAATTGGTGCACTTATAGTTGGTGTATAGGCCATCACTTGATGTCCCAAACATGGCAGTAGCCAGCTATGAGGTCAGCGGACCTCACTAATTTTCAAATCCTGGTTACGGCTATGGTCCAAAACACTTTTAGTCTCATTATCTTTGTAATGACTCTAACCCGCAGCCAAACTCTAGTCCTGACTCCAATTCTCACTCGAAGCCTCTATTTACGACATTTAGGACAAATAAAAATAGGGCTGCAGATGGTAGCTGAAAATTGAAGCTAAATAAATGTCTCAGCATAGACCCTTAACGTTACAAGATCCAGGAAATAGTCACTTGAGATGCATTAGCCATCTCGCTTGTTTTCCAAAACACTGTCACTGGATGCATTAGAAAACTCAGCGGCCAGATAGACAGCACAGTCTAATTGGTCTATTTTTTAACCTTTTAATATATGGTTTTAGAAGAGGTACTGTATAAAAACCCTGAGAAGGTTGAAGATTGGCTGTAAACAGGCCTGGAGCACTTGCAGTGACCAGAAGAACATGGGCAATGACAGCCACAACCACACCTCCTTACGTCACGTTATGAATTCCCAAGAAATAGTCACTCAAGATGCATCCACCAAGGATGGCATGAGCTGTTTTATGTTCCCAGAGCATTCGCTGGATACATTAGCCAAATGTTGTTGTGGTAGTTTTCTTCCTGTAATTGGTTTGTTTGTCAAACATAGGAGAGATGTCTTTGAGGGACGTCAGAGCTATAAAGTGACTCAATTAAGGCATGGGAGAGGACAGTAAACTTACCTGTTGCACTCATATAAAGAGCCCCTTAGAGAAATACAAGAGAGGCATGACAGCAGAGGAGGCCTGGGCCATAATTACAGATTTACCAGTTAATGCCTTTCACCCATCTTCCTCCTCATCCCCTAAACAGCTCTAACTCTTAGCTAATGGCTTGTGCTGCAATTGCAAACCAGATCCAGAAAGTTATCTCAACAATGCCAAAACCCAATTGCATTCTCAAAATCTAATTGCGTTCTTCAGTGAGATTAGTGAACTGTATTTCAGAGCTCTGCCCTGAATTCATGTCTTATATTCACCCATATTAGATTCAATGGAGAGCACTTTTGGAAAAGTCTCTTCTGAACAAAAGACCCCAGTAATTTCATGAGTATCTCAGAAGAATTTCAGAAGAGATCTCAACAAAGTCTTTAATCTATCCACTCCATTTGTTTGGATTGACCATTTAGACCAATTGTATAGCTCTGTAATCTATACTTTACATAAATAGTTGTAGTTATTTGTGTGTTTTTATTTTTCCTAAAGTAACACAACTGCACCCATCTGAAAGGCAGATATCATTAGACTCCAGGTAATGAGATCTATAATGGCGGTGAAATTTAAGTTTATTTGGGGAATTGTTAAAGAAACAATGGTAAATAAGAAGTCAGGGTAACACCTTAGTATAGGGACCAATTCTCACTATTTACTAGTTTCTTATTAGCATGCTATAATAGTACTTATAAAACACATATTCTGCATGACCATATTTTACATCCTTAATCATACCCAATACCTAAACTTAACAACTACATAACTAACTATTGATAATCAGTAATTAGGAGTTTATTTAGGCAAAAGTCGTAGTTAATATTTAATTAATAGTGGGAACTGGACCTTAAAATAAAGTGTGACCGAAATCAGAAAGCAGAAAGAGCTATACTGCCAGGTATGTTTACACATACGAGGAATTTGTTTTGGTGACAGAAGCTTCCACAGCACAAACAGAATGACAGTGACAAGACAAGACACAGATAATAAAAAGAATACAAATATAAGTATATAGGAAATAACAATATACCAAAAAATAATACACAATATATACAAAGTAGACAATAGATGGTATATGTGTGTACAGGTATGTTATGTACAAATGCAAGGAAATGTAAAAAGAGGTATGTGTGTTAAATAAATGTATAAATAGTGTTGTGTATTACACGTTTATTGCCAAGTTAGCTGTTCATGAGATGGATTGATTGAGAAAAGAAACTGTTCTTATGCCTAGCTGTTCTGGTGCACAGTGCTCTGTAGCGTTGACCAGATGGCAACAGTTCAAACAGGAAGTGGGCTGGGTGTGAGGGGTCTAGAATGATTTTGTCAGCTCTTTTACTTACTCTGGATGAGTGTAGTTCTTGGGGAGTGCATGGGGAGGGTTGTACCAGTGATTCGCTCAGCAGTCCGGATTATCCGCTGCAATCTTCTAAGGTCTGATTTGGTAGCTGAGCTGAACCAGACAGTTATAGAAGTGTAGAGGACGGATTCAATGACTGCAGATTAGAACTGTATCAGCAGCTCCTGTGACAGGGTGAACTTCCTCAGCTGGTGAAGGAGTGCAGGGGGGTTTCTCCTGAAGTCCACTATCATCTCCACTATTTTGAGCATGTTCAGCTGCAGGTTGATAAGACTGCACCAGATAGCCAACTCTTTAACCTCCTTTCAGTAAGCAGACTCGTCTCCATCATGGATGAGGCCGATAAGTGTGAAGTCATTTGTGAACTTCAGGAACTTGACAGAGGGGTCTTTAGAGGTGCTGTCATTGTTGTACAGGTAGAAGAGCAGTGGGGAGAGAACACATCCCAGGAGAGCATCAGTGCTGATGGTGAGGGTGCTGGATGAGAATTTTCCCAGCCTTACTAGCAGCTGCCTGTCTGTCAGGAAGCTGGCGATCCACTGACAGTTGGAGGCGGGCACAGAGAGCTGAGTTAAATTGGACAGGAGGAGGTTTGGGATGATAGTGTTGAAGGTCGAGATGAAGTCCACAAACAGGATCCTCACATAAGTCCCTGGTCTGTCCAGATATTGTAGGATATAATGCAGTCCCATGTTGACTGCATCATCCACAGACCTGTTTGCTCGGTAAGCAAACTGCAGGGGGACCAGCAAGGGTCCAATGATGTCCTTCTGGTGGGTCAGCACCAGTCTTTCAAATGACTTCATGACCACAGATGTTAAAGCCACAGGTCGGTAATCATTTAGTCCTGTAATTTTGGATTTCTTTGTGATGAGGATGATGATGGAGCATTTGAAGCAGGAAGGGACTTTGCACAGCTCCAGTGATCTGTTGAAGATCTGTGTGAACATGGGGGCAAGCTGGTCAGCACAGGTTTTTAGACAGGAGGTGTTAATAGATCCATGGAGAGAAGGTCAGAATGGGTTTTGCGTGGAAGACAGTGTTTTTCAAACCTGCAATAAAACTCATTCAAATCATCGGCCAGTTGTTGATTCCCCACAGTGCTGGGGGATGGTGTCTTGTAGTCTTTCAGTCCTTTCCACACTGATGCAGGGTTATTGGCAGAAAACTGGTTTCTCAGCTTTTCGGAGTAGTTCCTCTTAGCCACTCTGATCTCCTTTGTCAGTGTGTTTTTGGCCTGTTTATACAAGACTCTGTCCCCATTCCTGTAGGCATCTTCTTTGGCCTGACGGAGCTGTCTGAATTTTGCAGTTAACCATGGTTTGTCGTTGTTGTAAGTTAAATGGGTCCTGGCAGGGATGCATATATCCTCACAGAAACTGATGTATAATGTTACAGAATCCGTTAGCTCATCCAGTTTGGTGGCAGCAGCTTCAAAAACACTCCAATCAGTGCAGTCGAAACAGGTTTGTAAATCCCACTCTGCTTCATTAGTCTATCTTTTTACAGTTCTTATTACAGGTTTAGCTGATTTCAGTTTCTGCCAGTACGTCAGTATAAGATTATCCAGACAGTGATCGGAGTTACATCTGTACACCACCTTTCGTTGATGTAGAAGTATGTTCCACCACCACACCACACGATTTCCCTATTGATTCTGCGTCGCAATTCACTCTGCACTGCTGGAAGCCCGACAAATGTAACGCGCTGTCCAGAATGGCTTCATTCAGCCAGGTTTCCATTAATGGATGTTAGGCAGCGCCGTTCTAAAGCCGCGCTGTCGGAGCTTGATGAGCACGCCGGCTCGCTTCCCATACTTGCACGTCTTAAAACGCTTGAACAGCTCCACCAACTACAATGTTTAGCAAAACGTCTGAGTAATCAAAAACCGGTAGAAGATTGTGTGGTGTGTACTGCCGACTGTTCAGCAGTTCATCCGTGGTAAAACTTATTGTGTTTGAAAAACAACAGACAGGAAAAACAAACAAAAAACATTAAAACAACTGACATTCTCAACAGAGTGATGAATCGACGAGTCACCATGGAAACACCATGCTGCTTCTTTCTTCTTTTGTTCAATGGTCATTTACATACTTACTGCATATCGCCACCTAATTGATGGTTGTGCAATCATTTAAAAAAAAAAATTAATCTTTTAATCACTGAGAATAAGAATTATATTGTTTGTTTGATGCTAATTATGTAATAAGAAATATCACATATGTATTTTTATTATAGAAATACATTATGGAAAATGCAGATCCATGATGTGTGAGACAATAAAATATAATAAATATATTAGAATAAAATAACATTACCTTGTTATAATAGTGTTTTATAATTAAAATATATTGATAACTAGTATATGACAATGAATATAATAACTTATTAAAATAATATTGTTACGGAGTAATCAGAACATGAGACGTGCGGATCCATGTGCAAAGCTTTTATTAAAAGACGTGGTCACAAACACAGGCAGGGTCGAAACACCAGCAAACAGGTATGGTATGGGCAAAACACAAGAGCACTCCAGTAAACAGGCGTGGGTCGATCGACGGTGAACAATATCCAACAAGGCAAGGCAAAGAGTGATAATCCAGGTACATAGCAATAATCCAGGCAGGGGCAAACAGAGTCCGAAACAGCAAGACAAAAAGGGTAATCCGAAAACACAGGCAAGAATCTGAACACAGGAAAACAGGCAAGGCGAGACTATGATTAAACTAGCAAAACTGGAACTGGCTCCGTAAAGTGCTATCACTAGGAGAGTAATAAACGCAGACAATACTCGGAGACTTAAGCAGGATCTGGGTGGATGTTATATAGTGTGTGTAATAGCTTTCAGGTGAGCGTGTGATTGGTTACAGCTGTGTGCAATCAGTGCAATGGATGATGGGAAATGTAGTCCAGGGTATAGTGTAACAGTCTGTGTAGTGTGAGAGTCCATGTAGTGAGCGGGTGACCTCTGGTGGTGAGTGAACGGAAGTTCATAGACCGGATTCGTGACAATTATAAATAAAATAATAAAATAAAATAAAAATGTTTTTTAATCACAAAATTGTAAATCCCTTGAGAGACTAAAATATGATCCATGCAACAGACACATCCTTGATGTCAAACACTTGATGTCATACAAAATTTTTATCTCCAGAGCAAGTGAATGATCATTAGATTGCCACAAGGTTTTACTGCATTTTTTCAGTTATGCTTTTACAATGGTTCTCTAGTCTGCTGTATCTGATAAACAGAACTAAGATACTAGAAAATAAATTGAGAACTAGCAGATTTTTTTTTTAATTGGTTCCAGTTTAAATAAAAAAACACATTTTATTATAAAAAACGTGACAAATTTACACATTGCAAAAACTTTTACTAACATTATTAGTTTATTTTTATTTTTATTGATGGTTCCTTGAAGAACCTTAAACATCTAGAACTTGTCTATTGCACGAAAGGTTTTTTATAATAGAAAAAGGTTCCTGTTTGAAGAACTGTTTTTAATAAAACGTTCTTTGGGGAACCAAAAATGTTTCTTATATTTCATCGCAGCACAGTAAAAATTGGTAACTTTCGATTGTTACTTTAAGAACGTATTGTTCCCTGATTTAACCCATAAATATTAGTTTTGTTAATATAAATTAATTTATATAAGTTGGTTCAGTAATAATATTTTTAACCTGAATAAAACCAGTCTACTTAGATGCTTCCATTTTTAGGTTACCTTTTTTCAGTGAAAAAAACGCCCTTTTGGAACCTTTATTTTTAGCTAATTGTGTCAGAGCTACAAAAAAGGCTATTTGGATTGCAAGAGGCAAACCTTTGCCACCAGTCAACCCTTGTCAAGGTCATCGGCAGGAACAGCTTGCTGCACACAGTAATGTCCCATCTCAACTGAGAATGGGAAGCCTACACTGACTTTTCTTGCATTGCATGGTTGTTTTTTCTTTGCAGCATAATAGTCTGCTGCTACAGGACTCCGATTCCAATCTATCCATCAAACCATGTGGACAGAACACACCTGAACCAAAACAGCAGCTCATCAAAGTGAGCACTGCAAAACTCACACCAGTCCCAGTGACTGTCCAATGCTGGTTTGTGCAACGAAAATCTCAGTACAGCACACACTCATCATGACAATATCCCCAGTGTCTGTTTCCATGACAACCTATTAGCATCAGCACTGACATACCTGCCCTGCACCTATTCACTGTGCACTTTCACATCACACACGATCTGTGGTAAATGCCTCTCCAGCACATAATATCTGTGTTGAGTCCATTAAGCTGCCACAATGGTTTATTTTCAATACTGAATTTTAATATATGACTAAGGTACAGTGGCAGCCAGTGAGGGAATTTTTCAAGGAGGCTGAAATGTAAATTAATACTAATCAAACCAATCTTGTTTGCAGCACGTTTATATATTGGAATCTTTCCACTCATCAGCACAGCACTTGTCAATATATTAAATTGATGGAACAAATCACACAATGCCATATACATAAAATCATTATACATACATTTATACATGAATGGAGAGCCCATTTCAGCCACATACTTCATTAATTTATATTTCGGCTAAATTTTAGTTTCTCTTGAACTTGCTGTTTTACCAGCTAGCAGGTTTAATGGCATACTAACATAATTCTGAAAGATACCTCTGATAATAAGGATACAGAAGAAACCTCGGATAAGGAATGATAAAGGAGACTAATTTAATTTAGCATCTCTACAATATTTTTCTGCTGACTTTTGCATGGAAGCGAACAACAGTGCGTAATTTGAATATCCATTCTGATTGGTCAGTTTAATAAGAATAGGTGGTTTCTGTTGCTCTAGTGAAGTGATTAAAAATTTATATTTTTATGTAATTTATCTGCTTTTGATATCCCACTTCTGGTCATTTATTTTTCTTCCCCAGAGTGGACACGTTTCCCCACTTCTGGGCAGATGGGATGCATTTCTCATTTCTGACAGTAGAGGGTGATGTAAGGCCCAATCCCAATTCTATGCGATTATGGTAAGGGGCGTTACATTTCCGACGCATGCTTGTGGTGTTCGGCCAATCACAATGCACTGGGTCAGCTGGCCAATCAGAGCAGGCTGCGCTTGTCGGAAGGAGGGACTTTGTAGAAAACGAAGCGTTTGAGAGAGGCGGGGCATATAGGACCTACAATAATGTACAGTATTTGAAAAAGAATGTGTTTTTTGAACATTAAAGCATGTCAACATATTCTGTTACACCAAATAATGATCTTTAAAAAAGCATCATATGACCCCTTTAAAATGTCCTCATCAGTCAGTTTTTGACCCGTTTCATTCTGTGAGGACGTTTTCTCAGTATAGCCAAATCTGGACACACACACACACACTGTTACAGGGTGAACGAGGCGTGAGGATCCATCTGCAAAGCTTTTATTAAGACGTGGTCACAAACACAGGCAGGGTCGAAACACCAGCAAACAGGTATGGTATGGGCAAAACACAAGAGCACTCCAGTAAACAGGCGTGGGTCGATCGACGGTGAACAATATCCAACAAGGCAAGGCAAAGAGTGATAATCCAGGTACATAGCAATAATCCAGGCAGGGGCAAACAGACTCCGAAACAGCAAGACAAAAAGGGTAATCCGAAAACACAGGCAAGAATCTGAACACAGGAAAACAGGCAAGGCAA
>NW_015656185.1:533590-533905 GCF_001515625.1 Sinocyclocheilus rhinocerous
TGTGTGTAATAGCTTTCAGGTGAGCGTGTGATTGGTTACAGCTGTGTGCAATCAGTGCAATGGATGATGGGAAATGTAGTCCAGGGTATAGTGCAACAGTCTGTGTAGTGTGAGAGTCCATGTAGTGAGCGCGTGACCTCTGGTGGTGAGTGAACGGAAGTTTATAGACCAGATTCGTGACAAATATAATATTACCTTATAGGCTATATTACTTATAATAGTGCTTTATAATTAACATATCATATAACTATATACTGTATATATGTATGTATATATATATATATATATATATATATATATATATATAAATATATT
>NW_015656185.1:534335-552949 GCF_001515625.1 Sinocyclocheilus rhinocerous
TATATATATATATATATATATATATATATATATAAATATATTGTATATTTGATAACTATGTTGTAATCATATATAATATTATAAGGTCACGCATGTGCTGATAGCGCTGAAGTAAACTAACTCTGAAACAGAACCTACTCCAGAGCAGGTTCGGTTCAGGGATTAAGTTGCTTCGGCTACTTACATACCCTGAGAGTTACCTCCATTTTTGGAACCAAAAGCTGAATTTATTCGCTTACTTACCCTTAAACATACACATGTCACATAAACATTATGTGACATGTGTATGTCACATAATCTGCTTTCTGGAATACCCCCTGGAGAGCTCCACACCGAGGCAGCCGTACGTGGCGCCATCTTGGTCTCTATAATAAGTGTCAGCAATGTGAAATATGACTGTTTGTTGTGGAGCTGAAGGGGTTTATTTATTTACACTTAAACTCAATTTCATCTCACGCTAAAAGCCTCCGTCCCTCCTCTCTTGATTGAGAATATTTGGCGGACACTCAGATAGTAGGCATGAGCTTGTAGCTGTTCTCTTATCAGTACTGGATAGCACAACCATGTCAAAGAAAAGAGTGTTCTCTCTCTCTCTCTCTCTCTCTCTTTCTCTAAGGCATTTCTTGTCTCATGCATTCCCCTGACAGAGCAGCTCTCAACGCTTCATATGAGGTGATTGGATATAGCAAACATGAAAATGTTCATGTCTGCAGCGTCTGAGAGAGAAATCAAACACTGTTCCACTCACTTAACTCATTCACTCTCCCAGTCGCCCGCTGGGAATTACTTCGACTGTCAACTGGCCCTTATCAGCTCCTCAAGGTTCAAATGACAACTAGACACGTATTTCACATGCAGTTACACACAGTCACCCATAAACATGTACAGGAGATGGAGGTGTAAATTGCTGTCATTTATAGGTTTTGTATTCACTATACTGGTTTTGAAAAAGATTATTATCATATAATAAAACTAAAACTAAGGTGAAATCTAAATCATACTCTCTCCATGGGCTCTGGTTTGGTTCTGTGTTGTTGGCATGGCAATCAGTGTTACCAGTGGTTTTTTTGTCCACTGTGTTGATTGAACATGCAGTTGATTTCTATAATAACAAGAAATTGTTAGCTCTATTTACTAAAAGTAATAATATATATATATATATATATATACACCGATGCTGATATTATCTAAATTAAACTGAAATTAATTTGAAATGTGAAAATACTTTTAAAATTAAGTAAAATTACGAAACTATAATAACCTCTGGTTAAAATGGTTTAGTTTGGAAATATTCTTTGTAAATATGATTGTGATTTGTTTAACCAAGGGCAGAAACATTATTACATAAGTGGCGCACAGGGGACATGCATTGAATACTGAAGAGCAAAGTCTCGCTCTCTTTGTGCGGTTAGACTGGGGTATTATCTAGGGGCTGTTAATTATGAAGTGTGGTTACACATCACTTTAAATGCACCCTAACTGCAGATTAGTGCATTATGGCCGCTATTATCCTGACACAGTTTATAACTCTGTTAAACAGGATTTAGTATCAGGGACAAGTCAGCGTCAGTTACCTCTCCCTCCCTTTTCATTTGTCGTGTCTCTTTGCTGGAGGAGAACACAACCCCTGTGAAAGAGGAACCAGGGCCCAGTTGCATGAAAACCCCTTAGTGGTTTGACAGTGGTATCCTTGAGGCGTAAAAAAGTCAAGTCAAGTCACCTTTATTTATATGCCGCTCTACACAATACAGATTGTGTCAAAGCAGCTTTACAGTGTCAAACAGGAAAAAGTTTGTCAATAATGCAAGAGGACAATAACAAACAGTCAATTTTTTTAGTTAATGTCAGTTCATTGATGATTCAGTGATGTCATCGTCCAGTTCAGCTTTCTTCCAATAGTGTCTGTGCAATCAGTCAGTCAAGTGTCCCCAACTAAGCAAGCCAAAGGCAACAGTGGCAAGGAACCAAAACTCTATCGGTGACAGAAATGGATAAAAAAACCTTGGGAGAAACCAGGCTCAGTCGGGTGGCCTGTTCTCCTCTGGCCAGACGAAACCAGCATGGTGTGGTTTAATTCCAGGCTCCAACACAGGTCAGATTGTGCAGAGGACTTGTCTGGTTCCTGTGGTATTGTCCCATTGGCTATCTAGTTGACGAGGTTTTCGCAGGGAATCTGTTTCTGGAGCTCATCTAGTTGACATGGTGTCCGCTGACATTCAGGGCTGTAGAGGTCGTCTCTAGGTGCTGATCCACCATCTGGTCTGGATATGGACTGGATCCGTATGGCTATGGTGGCCTCAGAATGAGAATGAATCAGGCTAATATTAACGTAGGTGCCATTCTTCTTACGATGTAGCAAGTACATCGGGGGTTATGGGAAGTGTTCCCGGTTCCGGTTGACCTAATTAATGCAGCCTAACAATCCTTTAACAGATTTAAATTATAGAAATGTGATAGTGTGTTATGTGTAAGCCATGTTAAAGAGATGGGTCTTTAATCTAGATTTAAACTGACAGAGTGTGTCTGCCTCCCGAACAACGCTAGGTAGATTGTTCCAGAGTTTGGGCGCTAAATTGGAAAAGGATCTGCCGCCTGCCCTGCAGTTGACTTTGATATTCTAGGTATTATCAAATGGCCAGAGTTTTGAGATCACAGCGGATGTGAAGGACTATAATGCAATATGAGCTCGCTCAAGTATTGAGGAGCTAAACCATTCAGGGCTTTATAAGTAATTAGAAAGATTTTAAAATGTATATGATGCTCAATAGGGAGCCAGTGCAGTGTTGACAGAATCGGGCTAATATGGTCGTACTTCTTGGTTGTAGTAAGAACTCTTGCTGCTGCATTTTGGACCAGCTGAAGTTTGTTTATTGAGCGCACAGAGCAACCACCCAGTAAAGCATTACAATAATCTAACTTTGAGGTCATGCATTTGACATTGAGAGGATAGGTCGTAATTTCAACATGTCCTCCAACCAATACGCCATTTGTCCAACCAATAGGTCGTTTGTCCAAATCCCTGAAATACGACCCATCAGAGCGTATACTACAATTGTGCCCCTATCGGCAACAGGACACTTTCACATTAATGCTTTGTACCCTTTTATCTGCGCCATAATTTGGGTTTCGTATAGCTCAGTTGGTAGAGCATTGCGTTATACGACCATATGTGCTCATGGGTTCGATCCCAGAGAATGCACATGCTCATAAAATGTATATGCACTTTAAATCACGATTTTGCATGATTTCTGTGAGGGTAGGTTTAGGGGCGGGGTTAGGTGTGGTCATTCGTACGAATTCGTATGAATTAGCCACCTAGTAAAATATGTACAAATTGCCGTGAGATCGGGTTGGAATATGTAAAAAGTCCACAAATTGCATTTAAATTAACACGCATTTTGATTGGTAATGACAGTCATATGTCATTTCATGACGACAGACGCAACACGCCACTGTCATTATTTTTACGCCCGCTAGAGGGCACTAAACTTTAAACCGTAAATATAGGTCGTAATAAGGTGCTTGCACAAACAACCTATACGGTTGTTTTTTGTTAGAGGACAGTCTGCGTAATTTAGATATATTGTTTTAAGATGGAAAAATGCAGTTTTACAAATGCTAGAAACATGGTTTTCAAAGGAGAGATTGCTATCAAAAGCACACCTAGGTTCATAACTGATGATGGAGAATTGACAGAGCAGCCATCATGTGTTAAACAGTGTTTTAGGTTATTACATGCAGAGGTTTTTGGTCCAATAATTAATGCCTCTGTTTTTTCAGAATTTAGCAGTAGGAAATTACTAGTCATCCAGTTTTTTATATCAACTATGCCTTCCATTAGTTTTTGCGAATTGGTATTTTTCATCTGGCTGCGAAGAAATATAGAGCTGAGTATCATCAGCATAACAGTGAAAGCTAACACTATGATATCTCCCAACGGTAATATGTACAGTGTGAAAAGCAGTGGTCCTAGTACTGAGCCTTGTGGCACTCCATACTGTACTTGTGATTGATATGATACCTCTTCATTCACTGCTACGAATTGATGACAGTCAGATAAGTAAGATTTGAACCATGACAATTTAATTCCACTAATGCAAAATAATTTTGTAGTCTACTCAAAAGAATGTCGTGGTCGATAGTGTTAATCGCAGCGCTAAGATCCAGTAGTACTAATAGAGAAATACAACCACGATCGGATGATAAAAGCAAGTCATTTGTAATTCTGATGAGAGCAGTCTCCGTACTACGATACGGTCTAAATCCTGACTGGAAAGCCTCACAGATACCATTTCTCTCTAAGAAGGAACATAGCTAGTCCATAACTGGTATGCTGTTGGGAAATGACTGTGGCCGTTGATGCTTTATTTTTCGTTAAGTTAGCTACTGTATTGAATAAATGTCTGGGGTTGTGTATGTTTTCTTCTAAAAGAGACGGAAAGTAAGCAGATCTAGCAGTTTTTAAGTCAAGTCACCTTTATTTGTATTAGGGATGAATCGATACCGATTCATACTCTTACTCGTTAAAATGCCCCGATACCAAACGCCGATACCACACAGCATGTGAGTGCCATATTCAGACAAAGAAACACCGACAACAGACAGCAGAATGGAGTTATTAGAGATTAAAGATGTCTACGAAGTATATGTATGCAATGAATATAAAACATTCAGTATTAATGCCTGTATACCCATTCTTCATACAGTGAACTACCAGTAAAATTAATACAAATTTGGGACCAAAAATTATATTATGTCATTAAGGCTAAGGGTCACCTGACAAAGTATTGATAGTTGTGTAAATATTGACAGCTGTATGAATAATTTTTGGTTTATTGTAATCCATTACATACCTTTCTATCAAAGTTATCTGACATTATCAAGCTGAATTTATTCTGACACAGTTTACCTCTGAGTTCTTGTCATATTTTATTACCATTTTCTAAACTATAATGAATAAACTGTGATAATGTGAGAAATGTTGAAGGTGTCTGAATAAATTTTGGTTTGACTGTATCTATTTGATAAATGAAGTTAACCAACTAACATTTTTACATACTCTTTTGGTTTCTGTACCCAATATTTTATAAATTTACAAATGCAATGAAAATATTGGTATCGGTACTCGGTATCGGCAAGTACCAAAAATAAATGTATCGGTATCGGGCGAGTACTGGAAAAAGTGGTATCGGTGCATCCCTAATTTGTATAGCGCTTTATACAATACTGGTTGTGTCAAAGCAGCTTTGCAGTGTTAAACAGGAAAATAGATTGTCAATAATGCAAGACGACAATAACAGAGTCATTTTTCCAGTTAAAGTCAGTTCATTGATGATTCAGTGATGTCATCATCCAGTTTAGCTCTCTTCCAATAGTGTCTGTGCAATCAGTCAAGCGTCCCCAACTAAGCAAGCCAAAGGCGACAGTGGCAAGGAACCAAAAATCGGTGACAGAAATGCAGAAAAAACCTTGGGAAAACCCAGGCTCAGTTGGGGTGGGGGGGCAGTTCTCCTCTGGCCAGACAAAACCATCATGGTGTGGTTTAATTCCAACCTGCAACACAGGTGCAGAGGACTTGTCTGGTTCCCGTGGTCTTGTGCCGATGGTTGTCGAGGTGATGAGGTCATGAGGTGATGAGGGAGCCAATGGGCTCCCTATTGAACAATTTTTAGAGCTTTTCTGTAAGTAGAAGTACTTTCCCTCCATGCAGTACAAAATACCTCTAGTTTTGTTTTCTTCTAGCTGCGCTCCATTTTCCAGGCTGCTCTCTTTAAGGCGCGAGTGTGTTTGTTACACCACATTGTCGGACTGTTTTCTTTAATCTTCTTTAAGCATAAAGGAGCAAACTTATCTAAAGTGCTAGAAAAAAGTGTCAATATTTTCTGTTACAACATCAGGTTTTTCTGAGCTATTGGATTTTCTGAGGAATTGAGACAAATCGGGAAGATTATTTACAAAGCAGTCTTTTGTTGTTGAAGTGATGGTTCTACCAAATTTGTAACAAGGAGTTGAGTTTGCAGCTTTAGCTATATGGAGTATACAAAAGACTAGATGATGATCTGAGAGATCATCACTCTACTGCAGAATTTCAATCCCATTGACATCAATTTTTATGCGACAGTATTAAAGGCACAATATGTAAGATTTTTTTTATTAAAATATCCAAAAACCACTAGAACAGTGTTATACATTTTCCTGACTTGTGTACTTACATTATCCCAAATGTTTCAAAGAATGTTTAAATCCAGAGAAATAAGCAATTTTAACTAGTGACACGGAGCGTGTCCATAGTGTCATTGTGTCGCCTGCTAATGACGTCATAACCCCTCGATTTCACCAAAGACGCTTTAATATGTTGTGCGTTTTTTATAGACCGGTGATGACCGCACAGAGTAGCATTATAGCAGAACTTTCAAATGTATCTAGTATGATAAAACAGTGCTGCTTTTTTTCCCACATACACACGAACGGAAGGAGCGGAAGCGGTCGACTGTGGCATTATAAAAGCTGCTTCCCCTCCATGCAGTACAAAATACCTCTAGTTTTGTTTTCTTCCAGCTGCGCTCCATGTTCCAGGCTGCTCTCTTTAAGGCGCTCTCTTGCTTAGTTTATAATGCATTATAAAAGCATTATAAAAAAATGCTTTCGAGCCGTGTGTTCAGCGGCCTCGTTTCCCTTCGACGGCTTCCAGCCTCACCCTGCTTTATTCTACTACGTTAATAAATCATTAGCTCATCCATGAACATGATTTCTGCCCGAGTCCCGTCGGATTGCATTGGCTGTGGGGATGAAGACGACAACTCCCATGATTCCACACTCAGTCGCGGCGTCATCAAACTACGTCTTTGTCTCTTTGTTTGTTTTGAATACGCGCCCTCTACTGGCAAAAAATTACATATTGTGCCTTTAAATCTAAAGTATGATTACGACAATGACTAGGCCCTGACACATGTTGTCTGACCCCAATACAGTTCAGAATGTCTATAAACGCTGATCCTGGTTTTAGCCAGGTTTCTGTCAAACAGAGCACATCTAGGTTATGATCTGTGATCACATCATTTACAAAAAGTGTTTTCGTAGAAAGGGATCTAATATTCATTAAGCCAAGCTTTATCATTTGTCTATCTGAATTATATCAGTTTTTTATTTGTTGAACATCAATTAAATGGTTACCCTTAAATTGTTTTGGACATTTTTTTTGTTTTGCTAGTTCAGGGAACAGACACAGTCTCTATAGTATGATATCTAGGTGAAAGAGTCTCTATGTGCTGAGAATTAACTGACTTCTGTGCAGTGTTGCCAACTAATTTTCAGGGGAAGTTGCTAAAGGAAGGTTGATTTGTTGCTAAAAGTTGCTAAATGATGTTCTGATGTCATTGCGGGATGATGTCATTACGTAATCTTGACGCAAAATTGTCAAATCTCAACAAAAACATGTATGTTTTATATATGTTAATTTAGATTTGTTCGTAACAATATAAATGCATAATATAATATTAAAATATAAATAACTATTTTTAAATTGAATTATCGAAAACGTACACATTTTTGAACGATTACAATTTAAGTTTTTTTTTTTATTATTAGCTAGTAAACAAGTAAAACTACACATTCTGAGCAATTATACTTTTAAGCAGTGTATTAGTAGTTACTTAGTATGCTACACTCTTAGAAAAGTCTGTAAAAAATAGTGCACAATCTACTATGTTAATATGAAGGAATTTTCTGTATTTATTTCTGTACAGTTTACAGGGTTACAACCTTACAACGGATTACGGATAATGTCCTGGAAAATTACTAGCACCTTTTCCATTTTTCTACATATTTTTCTTACAGTGTACTAACAGTTAGTACACTGTGAGAAAAATATGTAGAAAAATGGAAAAGGTGGGGGGAAAAATGGAAAAACAACCTGCGATTGTTGATGAGTTACAAGCTACTAACAAAGTGTCTCATAAATGAACAATAACAGTATTCAATTATTAAATTATTATTATTATTATTATTATTACTATTAAATTAAACAATTACAAATAGCAGCTTACTTAATTCCTGTGATATGTGTACTGCTAGGCATCTTTGGTTTCCTCTTTTTGTGTAATTTAAATGGTAAATTGTGCCTTTTTATCATTTGAGTCACTTATCAAAAGTTGCTATGGTAGTCTGAAAAGTTGCTAAATTTAGCAACAAAAGTTGGCAACACTGCTTCAGTAACGTGAGGCAGCTAGCAGACGGTCGGTTTAGCTAGTCTGTCTGCTTCCTGACCCGGGCTAGTCAAGCCAGTTGTCAAGGACAAACTCTAAGACTCTAATATGTGCCATATTTCCACAGAGAAGTGTGGCGCCACCCTTGGAGGGATGAAGACCATCTCTTTTCAACAGGTCAGGTCTGCTCCAAAAACACATCCAATTGTTGTCCAAAAGTCCCTGAGGGGAAATGATTTTTAACTCTCACCCTTAGTGTTTATACTAATAATTAGAACACATTGTTTCCACATTGCACTCCGGCAGTGCCCAGCTACTCAAAATCCTGCCGTGTCACAGGGCACCACTCACATAGTGAGTATACTATAGATGTGTGATATGCTCCCTGTAGCAGTGGTGACAGAGTTAGACATAATCATGAATCATTCTAAAGCCGAGACCTGAGGATGGTAGTGTTGCAGTAGCCTGTCCTCTTTCAGTTGAGAGTTGTCTGTGGATCCAGCTGTAGCTGCGACCACCCTGGTTGACTTTGCTAGTTGTTTTCTCTTTTGTTGCCCTCTTTTTGACATTTCAAGCTTCCTGTAGATATATTTATCATGTGTAATGATAGTGGTGAGGCAAAGTAGCCTATACGCTGTTTTTCTGTTAATTTTTTGTGACGCGCTTCAGTTTACGGAGACAGCAGAAAGCACGTCCTGTTTGTTTTCTTTATTTTACAAAAGCACAATGTTTTGTTGTTAATATGAGTGTATGCAAATAAAAGTAGACTCTTTACAGTTTTCGAATGATATACTACTTTTATCTGTATGGGCAAAAATCACGGAGTGTTTTAAGATGTTTCCACTGCTATCAAAAAAATGCAAGTGATCACGCCGGCGCCTGCGTGTATCCTGCAAGCGCGTTTTCCGCACAAACACTTGGATATGCGCCTAATAGCACACATTTATCTAGGTTAACGTTTAAACTAACATTGTGAAATGCTTTAAGTGTTTTATATTTTTTTATATACACTTTCATATCTATGGATTTTATTGTAGGTATGTCAGGTGTTGATTTGAGAAGACTAAATTGATCAAACATGTGGTCAAACTCACTGTCGCCTGCTTGGTCGTCACTTTAAAAAAACAAAAACTTGAATTTAACAAACAAGAAATACTCCAAAATCTTTTCTAAAATAACTTAATAAAGAAACAAAATTAAATATGCCCACTGTGATATTAAAAACAAAACTGAACTGTTTTAATGGCTGCAACAGTATAAGTATAGGCTGTGTAATGGGAAG
This sequence comes from Sinocyclocheilus rhinocerous, assembly GCF_001515625.1. Lineage (NCBI taxonomy): Eukaryota > Metazoa > Chordata > Actinopteri > Cypriniformes > Cyprinidae > Sinocyclocheilus > Sinocyclocheilus rhinocerous. The sequence goes on from NW_015656185.1 coordinate 543,822, forward strand.
GAGGAGAAAAACAAAACAAAACAAACAAAAAAACACTTGGATAGAATTGTAGAGGTCTCTTGGGGATCAGCAGTAAGAGTTTTAAGATGTCATGCCCAGGGAATGGCGACAGATAAAGTAGGGAGCAGCTTGATCGTTGCTCTCCCTGTTGACCCCATTCCATTCACCCCCCACTCTTAAAGGGATTGTTCAACCAAAAATGAAAATGTGTGCTGTTAATTTACTCACCCTCAGGCCATCCAAGATGTAAGGTGGCCTTTTTTCTTGAGTAGAAGAAGTAAAGAAGATTTTTAGCTAACACTGTGGTCTTTGGTGATTCTTAAAATGCAAGTCAATGGGTGATCATCTTTGAGAATAAAAAAAAGCATAGCCAGGAACACAAAATTTATATCCGTGGATCCTGACGATATATTGAGGACTTATGAAGTGAACATTATTGTGGAGTGATGTCCAGTTCATGAACGAATCATTCTTTTGAATCAGTTTTTTGGGGGGAACTCATTGAACCAGTTCACCAAACAGGCTGAAGCATCTGAAACAGTTCGCAGCTCGAGCAGCACAGATCTACAAGTTACTCAATCAAAACTCTCTTTCGGACACCTGACAGTCACTCCGACTTGAAATGAGCCAAAATACTGGCATATATGATCCTATGATGAATGAACTCATTCAGCGTTCCAATTCCTCCAACAGTCACTGTACTGAGGAAACAGTTTAACTTGGACCAAAGACCAATGAGCCACTGATATGCACATGCGTGAATTGAGCATTTAAAAGAAGGGGCAAAATTATAATTTTTTTATGGGTTCTCATGGTTTATGTAAAAAGGTGAGCTGATGAAGACAAGTTTATTAACTTTATATGCTTTGGACAGGTAAAACATCCACGTTTCACATCATTATTGGGTGCTTAATAATATAATTGTGTATATGCTATGTCATTGCATGATTATATAAACAAACTAGTGAACTGAGCCAGTTCATTGAAACAAACTATCCGAAATAACCAGTTCACGGAAAAGAATCGGTTCCCTGTTGCCTGAGGCTCTGGATTACAGGTAATAATGTAAATAATGTTCAGTTTTATGCACAGTCCGATTGTTTCGCTTCATAAGACCTTAATATATCATCTGGAGCCAAGGGTATTAATTTTGTGCTCCTTGATATCCTTTGATATTCCTCACTGTTCTACTCAAGAAAAAAAAGTAATCTATATCTTGGATGTATACAATATATCTTATATTGTATAAAGCGCTATACAAATAAAGGTGACTTGACTTGACTTGACTTTTGGTGGTAATGGACAGCATGCCACAGATGCTGATGATTAGTAGAGTTTAGGTTCATGCTGTTCATGCTCAAATTCCTTTACTGTGTGAGATGATTAGGAATTGGTTTGAAAAGTACGATAAAAAAAGGAAATATAGATGGGGGATTAATTGTAATTTACTGTACCAATCACTACATATAAAGATCATTCAATCCCAGAAAGGGGTAAATGGGAAGAAGTCTGAGAGAACACGTAGAACATATGTAGAATTTGAAGATGTTCTGAAAGGGTCTTTGCACCCAAAAGCACAGCAGTCTTGGTACTGTAATTACAGTAAGCCCCAATTACTATACTGCAAGCTGCTTTGGATCTGCTAAATAACAAGTACCTCACTCTTTCCTGTCTAATGGTAACTTGTTTCATGCCTTCTCAGATCTCTCATTTGTACACCAGTGTATGATGAAATCCAGATGATCAATCTTTCAGGGGTAAGCAAACATTAAATGAAGCACGTGCAGTCTGAAACATTGATCTCAAAATCCATTTACAGTTGTGAGTAATATTTCAGATGAATGAGGGATTGGAGAGTATTAACATTAGTGAGAGGACATATTTTCTGCACAGGCTTTCATTTTGTTTAATTTTCATTGGTCACAGATGCTATTTCAGACACATTACAAGTAGTATTGCCTTTGCTAAAACCCAGGGATAATTTATCAGGTTTGTTTTGTTAGTTTGAAAAACAAGCTGGCCTGAATACATGGTTTATATAATGCCTTTCAAGACCTCAAGGTCACTTTATAAAAAACAGAAAACAATAATTCAGCAAAAAAACAGTTAGTATAGAAACAGGATTGCAATGTTAAAGACCAGAACTACAATAAAGACAGGACAAAGCAAAAGATAGAAAAAAAGGTTTATAGAAATATAAAGCTAAAGGTTTTATATTTTTTTAGGTTTTAAAAAGTGATTGCAGAAGATTGTTCTATGAGAAAAACGAATACATTTGTCTGTAACAAGTTTTTGAGTGAGTGTTTTTAAGTTGTTGGTGGTTTTTTTTGTGTGTGTGTTTTTTTACTTCTCTATAGTATTTTTTCAGTGTATGTAAATTTTTCTCTATTTTATTTTAAATGTGTGATGGTTGTCTAGCAGGAGAGTGGAATGAGTTTGGAGCCTGATTTTCTGAACAATGACAGATAGTGGATAGTGACAGATCCAATTTTTAAGAACATTAATAGCTTAATCAATTATCACCTACAAGTATTGACCAGAAATCTTGATGTGTTTCAGATTAATGCACTACTAGAACCAATGCCCCTGTGTGACAGCAGGCCCAGTCATGTGCTGTGATTGGTGTACTTTGGAGGAGATTATCATGCAGTTCTGCCCCCTGGCACGCTAAGAGCCTTCCGAGGTTTTCTCCGATGGAGATGAGGAAATACGTCGCATCTGCCTTGAAGAGAATGAACCCTGATCCTTTCTTTCACCTCTAATTCACCATCGTCCTCCCCGAGGAATGAAGACGGTGAGCCGAGACCCAGCTTCAAGCTGTAGTTCCACGCTTGACCAGATGAGGCGCTACAGAGCAGGAGTTTATCCCTTCCTGTTCCCATCAGTCATCAGTTCCCTGAACCTGCCCTCCCCAACGCAGACACATAACACCCCCAACAGCAGAGGAAGCCCATCTCCTGTGGGTAAGACCTGCCACATTCGTTTAGTGCGTGTTCTACCATCATTCACAAACAACTAAACCAGTGTGCAAGCTCCTGAGCAGAGCATTTTTACAACATTATCAGCATTTTGACACTGTTCCTGTAAGAGTCCTTCAAGGAAAGGGAGGTTCTATATTACAGGATTGACTGGCTACACGATGTCTCATTACTCTCATATTACAACTCATTAGCATTGTAACTGTCTTAGCCTTGTGCATTATTAGTGTGTGCGTGTGTGTGGCGTATGGTGATTTTCTCATCTTGGATGAATGCCTGAATGTCTGCAGGCTTCTGGAGAACCTCTTGCCACTCTGATGTGTACAGTTTAGACTGCACAACGGAAAGACATACTGTAGAAGGTGGGTCAATCTCAGAAAACGGTCCCGTGTGTTTCTGGAAGTTTGCCATTAGGGTTATTGCTTTCCCATTGCCAGGCCCAAGTACCAGGACTATAATACAAGGGCCCATACTCATAGGAGGACCGTGATAGTGGAACGTTCCCATTGATATATTAAGAAAAGTGGTAAAAAAAAAATAAATACTGATTTTTCAATGACCATATCTTAAATTGTTAACTCAAATCTTAAATATGGGCTTAAAATTGTGCAAAGTACTAATAGGTAATAAAAATAACAATTGATTACTATTATAAATTACTATAATTATTGAGATTGTCTAAGCTGTAAGAGGAACTAATTTCTGTTTGCACCATTTCAAAGTGAAATATATAGTTCAGTCATGAAACTCTAGATGACGCATTCTGACGGGGTGTTAATGTAACTGATGATATTCAGAGAGTTAAACGACTTGGCACAAGCTGATTGGTTCATGCTACATAACCGTATCGCCATATGCATTGGCAGTAGCAAGTTCCTGTACTTGCAGCTGCAGCAATAAACTACAGCAATAACCAACAGCAGCAGCAGTGTAGCAGATCTGTTCCTCCAAGACCAAATGCATTAACATTGTCATATCCATCACCATGCTAAAATGTTTCGAGAGTTGTCATGATTGAAATAGGGTTAAAGAGAAAGTGCAAGAACAAAGACTCTCACATTTCTCTCAAATTTTTATTTCAAACATTTTAGACACAGTTATTCAAACTAAAAGTTAATTCTGGCAGATTATGTCATTTTGAGGACACAAACTGGGCACAAATGGCATAGTTTCAAGATAATCACCCTGGTGAAACATAGAGGAGTTGGAGGAGATGGAACAAGGGGGTGAGGCAAAGAAAGAGTGAAGACAGTTCAAGTGTGACAGTAAAAAAAAAACGCTAAGACTGACATACTTAATTTTATGGCACTCTCTTTCTCTCTCAATGAGGCATTGCTGCAGTGAAGGACAGATTAATTATTGATACAGAGAGAAAGTCACTCAATCTAGAAGTGGAATTTACTGCTTTTAAGGACCTAACTCTAGTAATTACAGTTGGGGATCTAATGTAGCCAGTCTGAGGCTTAACCAGTGCTGTATTCACCACTGTGATTGTGAAATGATTATTGTTGCTGCTTGACATTCAGCATAGTGTATTGGGGTGTTTTGCCCTGGGTATTTTATTCTCTAAACTAGTCAGTACTAGTTGCCACAGCATGTCTGCAAAAGAATCAAATTAAGATGTGTTAGTGTGGCGTCAGAGAGAGAAAGAGATCAAACTAAAGTGCATATGTGATGTTCTCATTATAAATCTGTTGCTTTTTCTAAATAATTCAGATCCAGACACAGACAGCAGAGGATTTTCACATAGACATTGGCATGTGCTGCTTTTTACACACAATTCTTCTGCATGACAAAAGTTCCCTTGTGAAAAAAATACACTTTATTGTACTTTTAGTGTACTTTTAACCGAAATACTATACTTTAAATATATGTGAACTTAATGTATTTATTAACAGTTAATTGCAATTAAAAGAAAATGTGTTATAGTTTAAATTTATATTAAACGCAATTAGCTGAACTTTAGCTTTTTTAAACTTAATACAGTGCATCTTTTAAAGTACAGCTTTATATATAATTTCATGATTGGTTCTATTGTTTTTTAAATGTGGTTGAAGTTTACTGACAAGCATTTAGGGTAAACTACCAATTACTAGATATTGTTTCTATTAAAACTTGTAAGTTTTGTATTTAAATGGGAAACAACTCCTGGTGTGATGATTGTCTAAAACACATATAGAATCATGCAATTCATTGACAGATGGCACTAGCACCGGCCACCGAGGCATTCCATCACTGATGACTCAAAAAGACATGCTTGTGAAAAGAGTTGGTGATGAAGGTGCTGGTTTGAACTCTGAGGTGGTCAAGGAGCTGATCTGATCTGGTGCTTCAAGCCAAGCATACAGCTCACACAATCAGTCTTTTGATGGAGGGTTTGGTTGTGACTAAGCATTCATCTTTGCTGAATTTAAAATAAGAATTAAATCTTCATTCTGGCTGCTTCACTATCACATGTCTGGAATTTTTGGGGACACAGTTAATGCTGCCATTGATAAGTTTCAGCTTATTCCCTCTGTGAACCATTTTTGTTCTTTCTCTCTGCAACATGCCCGAGGGGACCAGAAGAGTGATGCAGCAACCTTGGTGCTTCCTTCCGAGGATTGGGGTCCACAAATTCACTATATGCACCCTCTCATGCACATTGACCTAAGGTTCACAGCTAAGGCTTCTCAGCCGGGTTGTGCTGAGGGCCATTCCCGATATGTTGGCCCAGAAATGGAGGTCAGGCCTCCCATAGAAATGCATTGAAAACTGCAGAAGATTATAAGCTGGTCTAGGGTTTTTATTCAACGAATTCCACTGCACGGTGTGTTTAAGCAGTAACAGATCCATTGCGCACGCTTTGTCTCTCTCGTGTTCTGCATATTTTGTTTGGACAGGAGTCTCAATTCATGGTAAGTTCAGAAGGACAATGTCTGCCTTCTCTTGGTTGCCCAGTTCTGGCCATCTCAGTAAAGAAAAGCCCCCCCTTCAAGGTGTCTCTATGCTTTGAAGTGGCGTTTCTTTACGTCTTGGTGTAGCACGGTATGAATCCAGTTCATTGCCCTGTAGGTTCAGTGTTGGATTTTCTACAAGTGCGTTTTCTCTCTTAAAGTGTATGTCACGGTTATCGCTGCTGTGCATGTTCCTAATAAGCATCTCTTTGGGGAAACACTCGATTTTGTCCAGGTTTAAGACAATTGGAGAATTGCAGGCATGTCGGTGAGCCCTTCCTATTTTGGACCTAAGGTTGCTTCCTCTTCGCTTTCACTTTTTGTCTTTTCTCTGATTTTTGAATTGCAAATTGCATTGAAATGACTGGATTTCAGCTGTGAAAATTCACTGAACAATTATAAATGTGACCATGCCTTTAGAACGTTAAGGATTTACACTGACTACATGAGCCGATTATGTAATTCTGACCAGTTGTTTGTTTGATCATTGGCCATAGAAAAGGTTCTGATGCTACAAAGCAAAGATTGTTGCCTTGGTGAATGCTATATTGAAAGCCTATGAGATGCATGCTTTGACTTGTCCAGATTTATATGTTTGATCAGATGTTGTCACTCTGTCTGCGCAACTATGTTTTTATGTGTCAGTAATTATACCTTTTGCAAATACAGACTTAATTAAATATCTGCTTTATTTATGCAGTGGATTCAGAAAATTTAGACCATTTCATTTTGTTTTCTTTTTTTAAATGTTACAGCCTTATACTAAAATGCATTATTTTTAACAACATCTACACTCCATACCCCATAATAATAACTTTGCAAAGGTATTACATAAGTATTCAGACCCTTTGCTATGCCATTTGAAATTTAGTTCAAGTGCATCACATTTCTCTGGATCATCTTTGAAATGTTTCTAGAAATTGATTGGAGTAAATCTGGAAAATCCAATTGGTTGGACATGATTTGGAAAGCATCTGTTAATATAATATCAAACAGCTGAAAATGCATATCAGAGCAAAATTAAGTCATAAGGTCAAAAGAACTCCCTGCAGACCTCAGAAACAGAATTGTGTCAAGGCACAGATCTGGGGAAAGCTACAAAAAAATCTGATGCATTCAAACTTCCCAAGAGCAGAGTGGCCTCCATAATTATTAAATTGAAGAAGTTTAGGAGAAGGACTTTAATATTTATTTATTTTAGTCAGTCATTTATTAGACGCTTTTATCCAAAACGACTTACAAATGAGGACAATAGAAGCAATCAATTGTAGTATTAAAACAACTAAAAACAGATCCAAAACTAAAAAAAAACTTTATAAATACTACCTATACACATTTTAAAAATAGATTAAATAAAAATGACAAATACAACAATTTCAAAACTTAACATTTAAATGAAAAAAAAAATAAAAGCTAAAAACAATTCAAAATATTAAAGAACAAAAAGGTATAAGAGTATAATAATGATTCTAACATAACACTAAGCCAAACACCAAAAAAAACAACTACATGTGTATGTACAACCAAACACACATATATACTGTATGTACATACACATTTATAAATTCAATATATTATTTCATTTTCATTTAGTTTGTTGAAGTATTAAAATAACTCAAATTAAATACAACTTAAAACTTAATAAAATACCTATACAGACATAATAAATTCAGACATAATGTAACTAAAATTAAAATAAATAACAAATACAAATAATACTCGCACGGTAGAGTCGATGGTCTTTACACTCTTCGGTCTTACAACGAGGAGGCCGTCACGCGACCGCTGTCGCGGTAAACTATGCTTTTTTTATACCCGTCTAACAAAATACAAAATTAACTCAGCTGGACACACTTTCCTTATTTTCTCCACAACAAATGGCCAAGCAAGCGCAGACACTGACAAGATACGCGATACATATATATATATATATACACATATATATATAATATGAGAAGTGACCAAACACCTGATTGAGCTGCAGACTGCAGAGATCATGTGTGGAGATGGGAGGAACTTGCAGAAGGACAACCATCACTGCAACACTTCACCAATCTGAATGCTTTATGGCAGAGTGGCCTAACCCTCAATGCATGACATATGAAAGCCTGCTTGGGGGAATAAATAAATAAATAAATTCACAAATAAAAGACATAAAGGACTCTCAGATTATCTGGTCTGATGAACCCTTAATTCCAAGCATCATGCATGGAGGAAACCAGGCACCGCTCATCACCTGCGTAATAACATTCCAAATTGAAGCATTGTGGTGGTAGCATCACGCTGTACACAGTAAATTCCCGAGTGTTAAATTAACACTGCTCGGAGCATATATGGTCCCACTCTAAAAGAGTGTTAAAGTAACACTGAAGCAGTGTTAAAGTTAATGAGATAATTAAGTGATTAATTTCACAATTGTGTATTAAACACATATATATGATGGCAAGGAACTTATGATAAAATCATGTCATGTGTCTGAGTCTCTGATTGCAATTTATCTAAAACTGCAGTGCTTCTATGATTTCTATGTTGTTGCGGTTATATGAGATAACAATGTGAGAAAAACTTTATAAATGACTTTTAAAAACAGCCAATATAAACAGCCACTATAATCTAAACACATTTTCTCTTGGCTTTTTTTACCACAACCAATGTGTTTTATAAACACAGTTACAGCAACCTGAGAGAATTTATTGTTAAAAAGTCAAGGGTCAAGAGCCCAACTAAAGCATACGCGTATCTCCACAATGGTGACTTCAAATTGTGTTATTTTCAATAAACATTAACATCTAAATCTCTGTTAATTCTTAATAAGAAATTTTTAGACGCATGACAAACAAAAATTCAAACTGGTTAGTAATGTGTGAAGTTGGTGATGCTGTTTGTGGAGTTGTTTAATCATCTTCTGCTGAGATCTTGAGAGATTTAATGTCTTCTTTTATTTCAGTTGATTTATGTATGAGTTATGATTGGTGCACCCAGAATGCAATGCAACATGAATCTGTCTGATGATCGTCACCATTGTTGAGATTCATCTGCTAATTCTTGATGTATGCGTGTCTAAACAGTACAGATGTTCTAAACTGGTGTGCAAAGTCTTTTTAAAGCTCTTCATATTATTTCATTAAAATGCAGTTGTGATCAATAACAAACTATATCACACATTACCACTGATGACATCAGTGAACCTGGCTACTACATGACAGCTATCTCA
>NW_015656185.1:553222-554352 GCF_001515625.1 Sinocyclocheilus rhinocerous
TTTTAGATACTCCAGAAATAAAGGGAAACTGGTTGGTAATGTGTGAAGCTGGTGATGCTGTTTGTGGAGATGATTAATCATCTTCTGCTGAGATCTTGAGAGATTTAATGTCTTCTTTTATTTCAGTTGATTTCATCATTCTGTGGCTGAAGTCAGTTGTAGTTCTTGTGTTTCTCTTTTCTTCAGTGATTCTGCTTGTTAACAGCAGGTGTTCATCACTAATGCTCAATCAGCACTTAATTAATCACTTAATTATCTCATCAACTTTAACACTGCTTCAGTGTTACTTTAACACTCTTTTAGAGTGGGACCATATATGCTCCGAGCAGTGTTAATTTAACACTCTGGATTTTACTGTGTAGGGGTGTTTTTCAGTGGCAGGGACTGGGGAACTGTGAAGGCTGAATGCAGCAAAATACAAAGATATACTTAATGAAATCTGAGTACTTATGCAATGTGATATTTCAGTTAATTTAGACATTTGCAAAGTTATCACAAATATTTTAATTTTTTTTTGCTTTGTTTATGGGGTATGGAGTGTAGATTAATGTGAAAAAATAAAAGCATTTTGTCATTTACATTTACATTTTACATTTAGTCATTTAGCAGACGCTTTTATCCGAAGCGACTTACAAATGAGGACAATAAAAGCAGTCAAAACTAACAAAAGAGCAACAATATATAAGTGCAAATGACAAGTCTCGGTTAGCCTAACGCAGTACACGTAGCAAGGTGTGAGTATGTATATATATATATATATATTATACACACACATAAACACACATACACACACACACACACACACACACAAAGAAAAACAAGTAGATAGAATAGAAAAAATAGAATAGAAAAATATAAATATATATATATATATTTTTAAAGAAGATAAATGTAGATAAAGTAGAATTAAAATAGAATATAAAGTGCTAGAGATAAAGGGTCAAATAAAGATGGAACAGATGTGTTTTTAGTCGTTTCTTGAAGATGGCCGAGTGAGTGCAGGTACAACGGCAGGAGAAATGGCTTGAAGGAAATGTGATGGAATAGGATCAAGCGGACAAGTAGTAGAATGATTGGAAAGGATGAGTTTAGAGACTTCTGCCTCAGAGAGTGGAGAGAAGGATGAAAAC
>NW_015656185.1:555339-556176 GCF_001515625.1 Sinocyclocheilus rhinocerous
CAAGTAACAGTGAGTAAAACAATGGTAATGTGTGTGAATAGAGTATTAGCAATGTAAAAGAGATTAGCGGCAGACATCAGATTGCCAAGGGGCAGAAGAGGTGGTACGAGCTGGCCTGGAAGACAAGGGGCAGACAGTGTCTAAACAAGATGTAAGAGTGGAGCAGAAAGTTTCAGTAGCACTGTTAGCATCAAGAGATGATAACTGTTCAGGGGAAGGAAGCAAAGATGAAACCATAGCAGATAGCCGGGAGGGTGAGAGTGAGCGTAGGTTACGTCAAAAAGGGACATGTGTAGGGGTATGTGTTGTGTCAGGAACCATGTTGAGGTTAAGAGTGAGGAGGAAGTGATCCGAGGTGTGCAGTGGAGTACCCAGCACATGATCAGTGGAGCAGTGTTGTGTAACAATAACCTATCTAAGCATTCATATATAAGGTCCCTCAGTATTATCAGCAGTTTTCGCATTGCTCAATAGCTAATTAAATGGCGAATTCGGCAGACAAAACACCATCAGCATGAATCGGGAATTTAGAGAAGTGGAATTCGCTTCCCCAATGGTCTCACCTCCGATTCATTCAAGTTCGTTAACTTGAACATGTGAATTCACCGCATTGATTATAAGCTGCCTGATTCGGAAGTGACTGAGTTAGCATTATTCACGCATCGCTACATTATTGTCATGGACTATGTTAGTAATTCACAAGTTATGTGACTGACTCAAGAACAAGTTCAGATGGGAACTTCATCCCCAAGAAGGATATCAAGAGATCAAGCATCCACTTCACAGCTGCTATGTTTCACTCTCTCGAACGTCTTCACAAGCTAAGTTCCATTTAAT
>NW_015656185.1:568321-568740 GCF_001515625.1 Sinocyclocheilus rhinocerous
ATCCCCAAGAAGGATATCAAGAGATCAAGCATCCACTTCACAGCTGCTATGTTTCACTCTCTCGAACGTCTTCACAAGCTAAGTTCCATTTAATGCTCTCAGGTTATCTGCAACATGCGTGTTGCTAAGGCTATCCGTGTTGCTTGGGCTCATTAAGTTGTTTTCAGTTAAATGCTTGTGCTAGTTCATGCGAATGTGCGGTACTTATCTGTTGTCACTGGCAACACGCTTGTCGCTGCAATATGCTGCGCTTAACGGGGGGTCTAATGTCATTTCATGCATTCAGAGTTATTTACACTGTTAAGAGTTGGATTCTTGTGCGCGCACTCAGCGACCCAAGCAAGAGCGTGCCGCTTAACACGTTTCTTTCATGGTTACGGAAGTCTTCGGCAGCGCCGCAGTTACTTGCTCGAGTTACC
>NW_015656185.1:568823-584423 GCF_001515625.1 Sinocyclocheilus rhinocerous
GGTCCAAGAACTGAGCCCTGAGGCACCCCAGTAGCTAGATGTTGCGACTTGGACTCCTCACCTCTCCAAGATACCTTGAAGGACCTATCTGATACTAGTCTATGCAAAAGAATAGCATAGATCTAGTCTATGCTATTCTTTTGCATAGACTAGAAAACTTTGTTGGCATTAATGGAAGTATTCCAAGGCAGCAACGGAGTTTCTCAAGCGTGTTTGTTTGTTCCTGTCATTTCGGTGACGAATGTTTTATAACAAGGTACATTCTGACACTGGATTTGCACATCGTTTGGTACTGGAAGATGGAGAAGCCCCAGCGATAAAAGATAGGAACTGCTGTAAAACTGCATCAAATGTAAGTGCTCGCGACTCTTCAGCTCCGCCCATGGCTCGCCTCCAGGAGCTTGGCTGTTTTCGGAGAGAATCGCAAGCTGTATCTTTCTTTTATAAATCTGATAAAACTGAAGACTCTTCGGAGATGTGAATGATGCAATACTACACTAAGGTATTCAAGATTAACATGAGATTGGCCATAACTGTGTGTGTTATGTCCCCTTTAACCTAGTCAAGTCGACTTTATTTTTATATAGTCTCAGCCTCAGACGTCACGCCCTCGGACCCGCAGAATCTTTCAAATACGTCCGAGAGTTTTACACACCGGTCTGTTATTGAGGCAACATTTCCACGCCCCAAAACGTGCTGCTGAATGAAACGAACTATGATTCGTTGTTTGACAGGTCGGTCAAACGGCCTCATGGCTTGGCCAAAGAAAGCTGCCATGAATTCCAGACCTTCAGCCGTCTCATTGTTCAGTTGAAGTCGTCTGCATCCGAAAACCTAGGCTGCTGACATGCTGCCTCACCGCCTATCAACTAATGACTTCGCAGGCAGTGTTTGTTCATGAAGGTAACTCATGAAACTGATATCGGACATGTTTCTGAGGCAGCTTAATGGTTCAATGATCTAAAACAAATAGAACGAGCTTGGTGATAACTAAGCAAATATTCAATTATTTATTTGATCAACCATCACAGGATAGAACACACAGAATTGTGGGTATCAAGGCAGCAAAGGATACATCTATTCAGCTTTTTAATATCGACCAGATGAGGTATCTCAGGAGGCAGGAATTGAAGCTAATTTTGGATTGATTATGTCTCGATGCCTTCCTACCTTGAAATGTGTCCTCCGAAGCATTTTCCAGTTTCAGATGCAGCCGTCAGTTCAGCGTTGATTCTGCTTCTGTATCAGACACGCTTGTTCTGTCTAGTCGTATTGGAAACGTGCTTGTTCTTAAGCTTGGTTGTCATTGGGAACATGCTTGTTCTTAAGTTATAGTTGTATTGTCAGGAACACGTTTGTCCCAGAGCTATCTGGTTGTTATTGGAAAATGCTTGTTCTAAAAGCTGTCTAGTCGTATTGGAAATATACTTGTTCTTAAGCTACCGGATCTTTATTGGGAACATGCTTGTTCTTAAGTTATAGCTGTATTGATGGGAACATGCTTGTTCCAGAGCAATCCGGTCATTATTCAGAACATGCTTGTTCTGAAAGCTGTAGTTGAATTGGAACATGTTTTTCTTAAGTCTAGCTGGTGTTATTGAGAATGCTGCTTAAGCTTTTAAGGTATTGGCAACATATTCATTGGTCAACTGTTAAAGGCAACAGAATTGTTGCTACAGGTTATGCGGGTTTTGGCAACATATTTGATTGGTCATTGGTTAAGGGCAACATGCTTGTTGCTTAAGGCTTTGAGATTTGCTATCAGTTTGTGTTGGGGGATATCAGCATATGGTTTTGTTTTGGGGGGTTATCGCTGCTCTCCCTGCTCTCATCCATGCTAGGCTGCATGGATGCGCAGGGAGTTCTTGCCCAGAACAGAACCATACCACCAATCCAAACTGTATGCTAATTGTCAATCATCTTTGACGATAGTGGTCCTGACAGAAATCTAGCGTAGCGTTAGTTCCGGCAGGTCACGTTAGTCAAGCTCACATCAGCTGACTCTCAGCTGAAACCCATCAGCCTATGGGAATACAACACCTATCTAAGCATTCATATATAAGGTCCCTCAGTATTATCAGCAGTTTTTGCATTGCTCAATAGCTAATTACCCTCCTCCATCCCCAACTCCTCCTCTGTCAGTCAGGATTCAGCCTTCTGATTCTCCTTTGAATCAGACTAATTCTAAATTGTGTACATAACATTATTGAACTTTAACGATATCTGCAATACATTTATGTTGGTTCTGTTCTGTTTACCCTGGGGGGGTTATCGCTGCTCTCCCTACTCTCATCCATGCTAGGCTGCATGGATGCGCAGGGAGTTCTTGCCCAGAACAGAACCATACCACCAATCCAAACTGTAATGGCCAAACTAATTGTCAATCATCTTTGACGATAGTGGTCCTGACATAATTAGTTATAGTGTCCAGTGAATTATGGCAGACAGAGTGATTCCTCACCTCTGACTTGTATCCTGCAGTCTTCTGCAGATGCTGTCAGGCTGTTGAAACTGTTTTTCCTGTGGGCTGTAGCTGAACTTGTTATTTTCATACCTGCATCAGGCTGTCTGGTGAGGTTGAGCTGTACTTGTCAGTCTCACCCCTCAATGACCTTGCTGTATCTTATCCGAGCTTTCATCTACTGTCAAACACTCTTTGTAGGTTCTCATTTTGGATACATTCTTCGAATTTCAGTGTGTGTGTGTGTGTGTGTGTGTGTGTGTGTGTGAGCACAGGATGTTTGAGTGTGTCATTTAATATTCAGCAGATTGTATTGGTTGTTATAAATAAAATGTCAACATGAAATGGCATTTGCATCCCAGTTTACTTTTATAATCTGCCAAATTGTCCAAATTAAAATATTAAAATAGACAATTTACCTTTTTGGCACTTAAAGTTGTTGTTATTTTAGCATGTGTGTTTGGCTCAGTGTTATTTTTTTAGGATTACTGATAAACTAATAAAAGTAAAAGTAAAAGTAATGTATTGCAATTTGTGGAAATATTAAAATGTTGTAAAAGTAGTAGAGACATGAATTTTGTCAATTAAAAAAAAAATTATCCCACCTAACATAAAAGTTTTTAAATATACTTTATAAATATATATATTGCAATTTCACATTCAATCTTCAAATTAATGTGGAAACAACATAAAGACAGTATATTTTATTAATATTTGTTTAGTGGCATCTTTTTGAAGGTCTGAAGGTGAGTATCAATGATACCAATACTACTGATGTCTTTAGAAAATAGTTTTTTTTTCTTAATATTTAACCATTAACTATAGCCATTTAACATTACAGTAGCTATAATTGACAGCTATCAATTTTAACATTTATTAGACTTTAAAAAAACAAAAATTTCTAATTTAAGTGAGCTTAAAACAATCTTCACATAAACCCATTATAATAAATGTCATATTTAGCTACCTGTGCAACCTCCATGGTCGCATTATGGCAGACAGGAAATTCAAGGACCTTCTCCATGGTTGAATTAAGGCCGACACGAAACTTGGAAAGGACCTTGGTGGCTGTGATGAAGGAATATAGATTAGTCTCCATGGTTACATCAGGGCAAACAAGGAATTAGGGAATGATCTTCCTAGTCGTATTAGGGCAGACAGAAAACTCGGGGATGACCCTCCTGGTCGTATCTGGGAAAACGGGGAACTCAGGAACGACCTCCTATGTCGCATTCAGACGTACAGAGAATTTGGGAGCGAACACCTCCACTTCACTACGAGTGGGAGAGCAGTGGGCGTCCCAAACACACACTATGGCTACCGCTGTAACAGGGAGAACAAACATTGGTTGTGGGGTCTCTGTATCCTCAGGGCTTGAAAGTATCTGACTGGGTTCTGGCATGATGGCTATGTTGGCTGAGGATTCTGACGGTAGGGTGTGCACTGGGCTGAGCTCGGGGACTTGAGCGGGCACTGGGCTGAGCTCGGGGACTGGAGCCATAGCTGGGCTGTACTCAGGGACTGGAGCCATCACTGGGCTGTACTCAGGGACTGGAGCCATCACTGGGCTGTACTCAGAGACTGGAGCCCTCAGGGGACTATACTCTGGAACGGAGGGCACGGAGACCAGAACGGACTCATTACTGAATTCGGGGGCTGGAGTGGACTTGTGACGGAGGTCGAGGAAGTGAGCGGATTCTGGGGCTTGAGCCGACACTGAAGCGGACTTGGGGGCTGGAGCAGAAGACCGTTTCTTTTTCCTCAGCCTCCTCCTTTGGGCTGAAGTTTTAACGGTCTCAGGATGGGGCTGACACTCTGGAGCACATTTGTGGGCTAGAGTGGACTCAGGGGCTGGAGAGTTTGAGAGCGCAGGCCTTGGGATGCTTGCTGCTTGCGCTGACATCACCGGTGGATCAACCGCTCTGGATGCTAGTCTTTTCCACCCTGAGATGGATCTGGTGGCAGGCATGATGACTGAAGACTCTAGTGTGTCGGCCATGGCGTGACGAGGCATGATGGACACTGTGGAATTGCAGGGTTCCTCATCTGCAATCCCCACTGTAAATAGGGAGCCGCTCAACAATAGAGCATAGTCCAAGTACTGAGCTAGGTTCCAGTTGCCCATAAAACTAGAATTCAAGCCGCTCAAAAAACAGTCCATTAGTTGATGGTCTGTCCAGGTTGAAAGATGGCTATATTGCTGGAATTCCTCCACATAGGTTTCAATTGCCCGGCCATCTTGAAAGATGGAACATAAGGTCTCTTCCATCAGGATTCAACTTTGGATGCGGTCTGGTCTTCTGTCACAATCACAGAAGAGGATGACACAATGGTAATGCAAATACACAGTCTTTACTTATGAGCAGTTCAAGGCAGCTGAGATGCCATCAGGTGAGTAGGTACTTCATAGAATAAAGTGGAACTTAACTGAATGTTTAAGACTCCTTAAGTTTTACAGGTACTGGTTGGTGTGGCTGAAGAACAGGCTGAAGTACTGCTTCACTGTAGCTGCTGTTAGATGACTGATCTATATAATGACTGGATTGCTCATTGCGTTCTAAACTGCCACCAGGTGGTGAAGCCACCGTAAGTGTTTGAGCGGCCATCTTATTATTCCCTACCAGCAGAGAGCATCATTAACTGACAGCAAAAACACCTAAAATCACCCGATTTGAATTGTATCAGTCACACGGGATTAGTAAGATATATGTGATAAGATAAGATATGTGTATGTAAATAAATTTTTACTTCAGATGTTATCTGCAATGTTTATGGTCTTTCTGGGCAGGATAAGCGATATATTGAAATTGTTTAGGTGGGTGTGTCTGCTGCACACTTGCCGACAAAGGTAACTGATCCAAAACAAAACACATTTCTTTATGTACGTAATTATGCAGGAAATATTACACATGAAAATATATCTAGTATTAGTATCAGAAATGTATTTGAATATACAATGAATAATACAATACAAGCCTCTGTTACTATATTGCTTTATGTTGTATTGAAATTCAAAGCTTACCATGCGTCATCTTGTAAATAAAACTTCATGTCTTTAAGGCCATACCCTATGTAGTCAGCATTATTTCTCTGAATAAGTTATGAGTATATTTTTAATGTCCTGATTGAGCAACATATTGTCACATTATGGACTTGTTTCTTTCATTTTCTGTTCTCTTGTTTAGTTTTGTTTCCATTGACCTAGTTTCTGTCTCTCTTTTGATTAGCTCATTCAGTTCACCTGTATTCGTTACTCATCTCATTAGTTCCCTCGTTTAGGTTCTGTATAAGTTCTCCCTGTTATGTTCAGTCCTTTGCCGGTTATTAGTTTATATGGATTTTCTTTTGCTCTGCTCTGTTGGATTTTCTCTGTTGTTTTCCTGTGGATTTATTAAAGACTGTGGATTGAACTACTCTTCTTTGTCGTGCGCTTTACTAGCTAGAGCGAACCGTGACAGAATAACCAGCCCAAGAATTTAAGCGCCGTGTTTCCCTTCGTTTTGTTTTCTCATTTTTGAGAAAGTCTTTTATTTTTGATTTATGGATCGCCCCGGATTCCTCCTTTTCTGCCTGCTGGAGCAGGGGGAACTCATCCTCGAGGATCACTCCAGACTTTTCTTTTCTTATCTCCAACTATACCAGCTACCCGGACGACGTGCTCTGCTCGTTTTACATCATGAGCCTCAACACCATGTGCAGAACGCAGTTGTCCGGAGACGGTCCTCGAGGGGATTTTGCGCCTTAGTGGAGTGGGTGCTGGTGAGCAATGACTCGCCATTCACCATCGGTCTCGCCGGCCCCACTCCGGACCCAGAGCCCAGTCAACCGTCACCCCACGGCGCGGAGCATCTGCCAGAGCCCACTGCAGACGGAGAGCCAAAGCCCGCCGCGACCAACAAGCCATCGCAAGAAAGATCGACAGTGCTGAGGATCGCCCCGGAGCCAGAGCCTTACGGATCATCTGACCAGGTGCGAGAGCCGCAACAATGGATGATACAGTAGAGAGCGAGGGCGTGGAGGAAAGCACCACCCACTGCACCACCGCTGGGGGTGAGCTGCCGCGGCACTCTGTAGATTTAATAGATTTTTATTCTGAAATACGCAGTTTTCTTCCATCGTCTGAACTCTCTGCCTGTCCTGATATGGCTAAATAGGCCGTTTTTGAACAGTCTGCCCCATCACGACCATGGAGGTCGTGCTCGAACGGTTTGTCTGCCCTGAACTGTCTGAACTGTCTATCTGCCCTGAACTGTCTGTCTGCCCCATTACGACCATGGAGGTCGTGCCCGAACTGTTAGTCTGCCCTGAACTGTCTTTCTGTCCTGTCTTGACAGTGTTCTGTGAATGTTGATGCTTTAATAACAAATATTTATCGGGAGCGTGTATGCTGGGATTTCATATATTTCATGGAGAAAAAAGTAACGTAACTAGTAATGTAACTAATTACTAATTACTTTTGAAATAAAGTAATCAGAACAGTAATGTGGTCTGATTGCTAGTGTGATGGAGCCACCTCTGATGTCTGTGCGAGCTGCAGGCATCCCCATAACATCAGTGCTCTCAAGCCCAACCGTCCTAGAGGTCGTCTTAGTCATGTGTCTTGTTTCCCATTGGTTTGTTCATGTCATGTGACACTCCTTGTCTGCTATAAGTAGCCATCATGTTGTGCCTTGTCGTGTATTGAAGTTGTAACCTGCTGTCGGGGAGTCTAGTCTGTTTGTGCCTCGTCAAGTCTGTTCATGCCTAGTTAAGTCTGTTCATGCCTCGTCATGTCAAGTCAAGTCTGTGTCTCGTGTCCCGTGTTTGGATGTTTGGATCACGTCTGTAAATAAACGGCACATGGGTTCTTCACTACGCTCGCCTTCAGTGGACTGATTCGTTACAGAATCACAGCATAGCCTACAGTAGCCATTACTGCATTGTTCCATTTATCATTCATATCATTCATCTTAGAATGATTATATTTAAATATTTCAATAGTAATCTTGATTGTGGATTATATTCAATTATTATATTCATGGCTTTAATACATCTGTGTTTGTTAACTTGTTCTGTTATGTCACTGACGGCATGGCTTATAATTTGTCACCAGCCCATCTCTGCATAGCGTTCTTGCCCATCGCTGCCTCACTCTCTCCATGGTAGCCACAAATAAATCAAGAAAACTGCCGTCTTTGTCTGTTCATTAATAGGCACAACATGCATCCATACAAAGCCCAGCTATTCTATGAATGGACTCCGATTGAAGGCTAAGCTCTTTCAGCAGTGCTGTTCTTATTCTTATGCTGTAGCAGTTTGTCTGGCTGTCACAGCACTAATTTATTACTACTTAAAGATTAGACAGTTTTCTCGGCAGTTCTTACTGTAAAGGGCCTGTGCTGTGGTGTAAACTGAGAATAGCTTTGCTCCTGCTAACGAATGACACGCTTTCAGAGAGCTCATGCAGATATTAGGTGTTTTTAGGAAGCATTATAGGCCATGGGACTGCAGAGTGCTTGTGATTGTTTGCGTCACCATAAGACCAAGATATCATCTGTATCTAACATTGCTTAGGTTCATTATTGCTATTATTGGTATATTTAGTCATATCACTTTCAAGCCTCTTAATTATGCTTGAAAATTTAATTTTCTATGTAAAATGTGTTTGTTACTCAATTTTGTTTTGTTTTTGTTTTGTTTATGTTAAAAGAGCCTGTGCTATAATATGATTATGGTATTTGACACGGCATGCATTGAAGTCACTATATTCATTTTTAAAACATTATTTTACTAAGCTAAGTCATAAAGTGCCATCTACTAAAAGATATAGCCTATATCCTGGGCTTAATTGTTGGTCTTTATGAATGCACAGTGAAATATACAGTAACTAATTACACGTGTCGCTGTCACAGGTGGTTAGGACAAAAACTACATGGAAAAGATACTTTTTATAGCGTCGTGTCTAGTTGGGACACACGGTGTATCTAATAATTGAATCTGCAATTAGGGAAAGTGGAGAGAAGAGATCCAGTCTGGGAATGAGCAGGAACAGTTGATTTGCATGGCAGACATGGAGATCCAGATTTTTTGTTTGTTCATTTGTTTTTAATATTCAACAGGCAAAGTTCTTCTGTATCTAAATGCAAATAATAATAATAAAACAGACTACTGGGGGGAAAATCTGAATATTCATCTTGAGACCATCTTGTGATTATTTTAACAAAAGCAACAATAATATAATAATATCTATTATATATAATAGTAATATATATATATATTGGTCAGTGGCCCTTGGCTTGGTATTGTTGGCAGAATTCGGCCCTTGGCGAAAACTAACTGAGGAGCCCTGATTTAAAGCTATTCACATAGCACTGAATTTGTCAAGTGTAGTGTCACACAGTAGTATTTAACATGGCTCAGTTGATTATTATTTAGTGCTGTAATGTACACAGACAAATGTTTTAATTCTAGCATATATTCAGCATTTTAATTTTTTTTGTTTTTGTTTTTGTTTTTTGTTTTTTGTAAAAATATATCTATTATTACTAGAACTGGCAGCAAAAAGCTGCCATCTTCTGCTCTGTTGGCAGGCTGATCATCTATATATCTATATGTAGCAACATCTCAAAATAGCAACATCTGACAATGTTTTGCACTGTGTGCATAAGTGCTTGTTTACAAATGTGTTTATTCCAAGGTTAATTTTACATGTAAGAAACATTTTTTGATTGTGGGTTCAACTGTTTGACCATGAATGATATTTAATATATACAGTGGGTACGGAAAGTATTCAGACCCCCTTAAATTTTTCACTCTTTGTTATATTGCAGCCATTTGCTAAAATCATTTAAGTAAATTTTTTTTCCTCATTAATGTACACACAGCACCCCATATTGACAGAAAAACACAGAATTGTTGACATCTTTGCAGATTTATTAAAAAAGTGTACATTAATGAGGAAAAAAAATTAACTTAAATGATTTTAGCAAATGGCTGCAATATAACAAAGAGTGAAAAATTTAAGGGGGTCTGAATACTTTCCGTACCCACTGTATATGCAGCACAGCAGATAAGGCAGGCGGAATATGGGAGAAAAATATAATGCATTTAATTTCTACCGTGCTGACGCAAGCATCTCTCTAAGGGCACTTGTACACTGTGTGCATGTTTCTGTGGGATATAAAAGGCTTTTATTTGCTTAGAGTGTCTCTGAAGTCTGTTTTCCTGGATTTGGTATGTCTTTGAAAAGGCAGCAAGGAAAATAGGTTGGTGATAAGTAAAGCTCCTCACAAAAACATCTTAATGCTATTTAGGGAGCTGCTGTAACATGAAGGCCTGTACACACTGATAAATGAAGTTTCAGAGGAACAGTCTGAAAGTCTGTGAATGATGATGATAAAGAAGAGGAACGCTGAGGTCAAGGGGAATATTTCAAGCAAATCACATACAGACAACACGCAGACAAACACACAAAGTAGAAATGTGTTACCCAACCCATCTCTGTTTTGGTAAAAAAAAAAAACAGTCATGCAAGTATGCAGACCAACAGCATGTGTAATGCACAAGAATTAAATAAACAATACTGAGTAACTTAGATTTTCAACACAATATTGCCAGTTATTTTTGCTCCAGTTATAGAAATAGATAGAAAGAAATTTTGACTGGATTAGTATGGCTACAGTGACCTCAGAATAAGAATGAAAGAGACTAATATTAGTATAGATGCCATTCTCCTTACGATGTAGCGGGTAAATCGGGTGTTATGGGAAGTGTTCCCGGTTCCGGTTGACCTAATAAATGCAGCCTAGCAATACTTTAACGGATTTGAATTATAGAAACATGATAGTGTATATTATGTGTATGCCAGGTTAAAGAGATGGGTCTTTAACCTAGATTTAAACTGACAGAGTGTGTCTGCCTCCCGAACAACGCTAGGTAGATTGTTCCAGAGTTTGGGCGCTAAATAGGAAAAGGATCTGCCGCCACAGTTGATTTTGATATTCTAGGTATTATCAAATTGCCAGGGTTTTGAGATCGCAGCGGACGTGAAGGAATATAATGCGATATGAGCTCGCTCAAGTACTGAGGAGCTAAACCATTCAGGGCTTTATAATCAATTAGCAAGATTTTAAAATGTATTCGTTGTTCAATCGGGAGCCAGTGCAGAGTTGACAAAACCGGGCTAATATGGTCGTACTTCCTGGTTCTAGTAAGAACTCTAGCTGCTGCATTTTGGACCAGCTAGAGTTTTGTGTCTGCCTCCCGAACAATGTTAGGTAGGTTATTCCAGAGTTTGGGCGTTAATAGGAAAAGGATCTGCCACCCGCAATTGATTTTGATACTCTAGGTATTATCAAATTGTCAGAGTTTTGAGAACGCAGCGGACGTGGAGGACTATGATGTAACAAGAGCTCGTTCAAATACTGAGGTGCTAAACCATTCAGGGCTTTATGAGTAATTAGCAAGATTTTAAAATCTATACGGTGTTTAATAGGGAGCCAGTGCAGTGTTGACAGAACCGGGCTAATATGGTCATACTTCCTGGTTCTAGTAAGAACTCTAGCTGCTGCATTTTGGACCAGCTAGAGTTTATTTATTAAGCACTCAGGGCAACCACCCAATAAAGCATTACAATAATCTAACCTTGAGGTCATGAACGCATGAATTAACGTTTCTGTATTTGACATTGAGAGCATAGGTCGTAATTTAGATATATTTTTAAGATGGAAAAATGCAATTTTACAAATGCTAGGAACATGGTTTTCAAAGGAAAGATTGCTATCAAATAGCACAGCTAGGTTCCTAACTGATGAAGAGGAATAAACAGAGCAGCCATCAAGTGTTAGACAGTGTTTTAGGTTATTACATGCGGAGGTTTTTGGTCCAATAATTAAAACCACAGGTTTTTTTAGAATTTAGCAGTAGGAAATTACTAGTCATCCAGTTTTTTATATCAACTATGCATTCTGTTAGTTTAGCAAATTTGTATGTTTCTTCAGGCCGCGAAGAAATATAGAGCTGAGTATCATCAGCATAACAATGAAAGCTAACACCATGTTTCTTGATGATATCTAGGGTAACATGTAAAGTGTGAAAAGCAACGGTCCTAGTACTGAGCCTTGTGGCACTCCATACTGTACTTGTGATCGATATGATATCTTGTCATTCACTGCTATGAATTGATGACAGTCAGATAAGTAAGATTTGAACCATGACAATACTATTCCACTAATGTCAACATAATTTTCTAGTCTACTCAAAAGGATGCTGTGGTCGATAGTGTCAAACGCAGCGCTAAGATCCAGTAGCACTAATAGAGGAATACAACCACGATCGGATGACAAGAGTAGGTCATTTGTAACTCTGATAAGAGCAGTCTCAGGACTATGATACGGTCTAAATCCTGACGGGAAATCCTCAGAGATACCATTTCTCACCAAGAAGGAACATAGCTGAGAGGATACTACCTTTCCTAGTATTTTTGACAGAAAAGAGATATTTGAGAACGGTCTGTAATTAACTAATTCTCTAGGATCAAGTTGTGTTTTTTTAATGAGGCTTAATAACAGCCAGTTTGAAGGTTTTAGGGACATATCCTAAAGACATTGATGAATTAATTATATTCAGAAGAGGATCTATGACTTCTGGAAGCACCTCATTTAGTAGCTTAGAATAGGGTCTAACATACATGCTGTAGTTTTTGATGATTTGACAAGTCTATACAATTCAATCTGATGCGATACTGTGGCTGATGGCTGCATGGTTATAATTTTATCTCTAATAGTATCGATCTTGGAAGTAAAGTTCATAAAGTCATTACTGCTGTGCTGTTGGGAAAGGTTTGTGTATGTTGATGCTTTATTTTTCGTTAATTTAGCCACTGTATTGAATAAATGCCTGGGGTTGTGTTTGTTCTCTTCTAAGAGAGACTAAAAGTAGATCTAGCAGTTTTTAGAGCTTTTCTATAAGTAGAAGTACTTTCCCGCCATGCAATACGAAATACCTCTAGGTTTGTTTTCTTCCAGCTGCGCTCCATTTCCGGGCTGCTCTCTTTAAGGCGTGAGTGTGCTTGTTATACCACAGTGTCGAACTGTTTTCCTTAATCTTAATTAATTGTAAAGGAGCAACCGTATCTAAAGTGCTAGAAAAGAGAGAGTTTTTCAGCACTATTGGATATGCTGAATTGAAACAAGTCAGGAAGATTATTTACAAAGCAGTCTTTTGTGGTAGAAGTGATGGTTCTACCATATTTGTAACAAGGAGTTGAGTTTGCAGCTTTAGCTATATGGAGTATACACAAGACTAGATAATGATCCAAGATAACATTACTCTACTGCAGAATTTCAATGCCATTAACATCAATTCCATGTGACAGTATTAATTCTAAAGTATGATTACGACAATGAGTAGCCCCTAACACGTGTTGTCTAAACCCAATAGAGTTCAGAATGTCTATAAATGCTGATCCCAATGCATCTTTTTCATTATCAACATGGATATTAAAATCACCAACAATTAAGACTTTATCTGCAGCCAGCACTAACACAGATAGAAAATTAGAAAATTCTTTGATAAAGTCTGTATGGTGCCCTGGTGGCCTGTATACAGTAGCCAGTACAAACATCACAGGGGATTTATCATTAACAATTGTTTCTCTGGGTAATGTTATTTGAATCACAATTACTTCAAACGAATTATACTTGAAACCAGAGCTCTGAGAAATACTGAAAATATTACTATAAATTGTAGCAACACCTCCCCCTTTACCTTTTGGATTCGGCTCATGATTATAACAGTAATCTTGGGGGGTAGACTCATTTAAAATAATGTAATCATCTGGTTTTAGTCAGGTTTCTGTCAAACAGAGCACATCTAAGTTATGATCTGTGATCATATAATTTACAAAAAGCGCTTTTGTAGAAAGGGATCTAATATTCATTAAGCCAAGCTTTATCATTTGTTTATCTGTATTATATCTGTTTTTTATTTGTTGAACATCAATTAAATTGTGACCCTTAAATTGTTTTGGACGTTTTTTTGTGTTTCTAGTTCAGGGAACAGACACAGTCTCTATAGTATGATATCTAGGTGAAAGAGTCTCTATGTGCTGAGAATTAACTGACTTCTGTGACGTGAGGCGGCTAGCAGACGGTCGGTTTCGCCAGTCCGTCTGCTTCCTGATACCGAAGTGTAGTTGCCTTATTTATTCTCCTGCGTGCTCCCCTGGTTAATTAAAGACTTTATTTTTTTATTATTATTTGTCCATGTTGGATTAAAACTGTAACAGAACACTGAACCCAAATAAGATTCACTACTATGCACTTATGAACTGTTCATCTGCTCTGCCTGGAACAGGGCGATCGCTCCCTTGAGGATCAGATGAGGGATTTCTTAGATCTGCTGTGCCCCACACATTTCCTGGTCTAAGGCATGCCAACCAGTGAAAGGTCTTTGAATGAGCTTCACACAGTATTTGGAGTGGATGCTTGTGAGCTGTGCACCCCTATTCATGGTGTACCCAGCAGAAGAACAACACCAGCCCTATTCCGGACCAGCCAAACATCAGCCACACCCACCACGTATTTCAAGCCAGAGCCCACTGCAGGCCCAAAGCCCACACCCATCACGTAGCCTGAGCCAGAGCTAATGCCAGAGGCCATCTTCATCTTGACAAGATGTGTGAGCCAGCAAAAACATCCGTCATTAAGTGAAAGTGAAGTGACGTGTGGACGAGTATGGTGACCCATATTCGGAATTTGTGCTCTGCATTTAACCCATCCAAGTGCACACACACAGAAGTTAACACACACACACACACACACCGTGAACACAAACCCGGAGCAGTGGGCAGCCATGTTGGAGCAGTTGGGGGTTCGGTGTCCGTCTGTCCTCAGGCTCCACCAGGCTCCCTCGTCCTTCCGACTCCACCTTGGTCAGTTATCACCCTGCCTCCCCCATGGTCTTCCGGGCCTTGGGCTGCGCCATGTCCCTTGATCCCTCTGGCTCCACCGGGCTCCTCCTTCCTTCTGGCTTCACCTTAATCCTCACTCCCAGTGGTTTCTCCTTAGACTGCCGAGTCCCTGTCTCCACCTCTGTCCCATGAGCCTGCGGTTCCACCTTGACCCTCCAGGCCCTGTGTCAACTCGGGTCTTTGTCTCCTCAGCTCTGCCTCAGTCTATACCAGTCCTGGCTCCACCTCAAACAGGCAGGCTCCTGGCTTCACCCTGGCTCCTCCCTCCATCAGTTCTGCCGTGGGACTTCATACTAGCTGTACTCTAGGTCTTCATCCGGCTCCTCTTTCCATCATCTTCTCCCTGGCACCTCCCTCCATTGTCTCTACTCTCGGGTGTTTCCCTCTGCTCTCCCCTCCTCAGTCTCTACCTCTACTCCTAAACATAACCATTTCTCAATATAAAGCACAGGATATAACAAGCAGATAAAAATATAATCACTCTCTTCTTTATATGAAGATATTGTATGACTTTAGAAAACTTGGAATGCACCACAAATCGTTTGTAATACATTTAAAGTGTTTTGGTCAGTTTTTGCAATAAATTACTCTCACTGTACTTTTATCTGCTGTTACATGTTTTATATTGTTGAGAACTGGTTAGACAAGCATTTGAAAGCAATGAGTTCCTAGTTAATATAAGGGCCTTTCGCACCGCGGGAACCTTTTCATAGTACCTGAACTAATTGTGGAACTAACCACTTTTTGGCGTGTTCGCACCGCAGGAACTAGGAACGGTTTTAGTTCTAGGAACTCCGTTTGGAGGAACTAAATTAGCTTCTACTTCAGAGCAGGGTCTAAAACAGTTCTATAGCAACTATCAGTGACGTAAGTGTATGCTGATTGGCCAAACGCACGCGAAACACCGGCCACCCGGCATTTTTAAAAAGCCATGTAAACATATTTACTCCACGAACATTGAAAACAGTGATAACAGCATTTACCTGTTGTCTGCAGTGTTGTGTTCTTTTCTCAGCTTCGATGATATGTAACACTGCAAGTTGTCATAAAAAATTAGCCTCTTAGCCCAACTTTTTGCTCTTGAAATCGCATAAATCGTGCTTTTCCATTTCCATCTCCATTATAAAAAGACATCGCTGTCGGCCGCTTCAGAGTTCCTGCTGCCGGTGCGAATGCAACCAGGAAAACG
>NW_015656185.1:585648-607890 GCF_001515625.1 Sinocyclocheilus rhinocerous
GTTTTAGTTCTAGGAACTCCGTTTGGAGGAACTAAATTAGCTCCTACTTCAGAGCAGGGTCTAAAACAGTTCTATAGGAACTATCAGTGACGTAAGTGTATGCTGATTGGCCAAACGCACGCGAAACGCACGCAGGCTACGGCGTATGGGTGTGCGTCTATGCGTAAGCTACGGCGTAGGTCCGACGCAGAAGTATAAATCAGCCTTTAGTCCAATTTTTTGCTCTTGAAATCGCGTAAATCATGCGTTTACATTTCCATCTCCATTATAAAAAGACATCGCTTTCGGCCGCTTCAGAGTTCCTGCTGCGAATGCAGCCAGGAAAATGGCCTGAGGGAGAAATTGGTTCTCTAGGAACTACCCTGCTGGCTAGTTCCTAGAACTAAGTTCCTAGAACTACGCGTTGCGAAAGCCCCTATAGTGACCCCAAGAGGTACCTTTATGGTCTTAATAAAGACACACAAGGCTTGGCCATGCTTCAGTTTTTGTTGCTTTGGGAGTGAGAACAGGTCATAATCATACATATTTAGGATGGGAGTTATAGTTTAAGAATCAGATGATGTCTAATTCAGATAAAATAAATTAAATAATTAAAAAAATTAAATTAAATAATTTCAATCTTACTTGAAATGCCCATGCAAAAATGACAGTTTTCAGAGAAGGTCTCCTCTACTCCAGGTCTGTCAGATTCTGAACATTAACTTACGTGCGCTATAGATCATCTCCTGTCATCAGATAACATTGTCAACCCATGTTGAGCTTTGGAAGTCACTCACACACACACACACACACACACACACACACTTGTGCTTTCAGACACATGGTCTGACCCACACTAGTCCAGGCGGCACTAATAACAGATTTGCCAGATTGCTGCTGTAACCTACAAGAGTCAAAAATGGAGCGGAGATCACTGCACTTACCTGCGCTAATGTTTTACAGTGCTTGAGTGTTTGTGTTGTTTTGAGCGGGTGAATATTTCTTTGATTATATTTTGTGAAGTGAGAAACAAAAGCACTGCTGATGGGGGAGGATAAAAGAAATGTGGGGGTTGGGAGAAAGAAAGAGAGACATTTGGGGGTGATATGGAGCTCTGATGGGGTGCCTTTGAAAAATGAAAGAAAAAAAAATTGGATGTTGACAGTTGGATGAAAATATTAAATAGGTGGAGTCACTGAACATTTAAGAAAGTGAGGGAAGAGAGAAGGGAAACAAAGAACAGAAAAGAAGAGAACAAAATCATACAATAAAAAAAATTGACGAAATGATATTTAGAAAAAAAAATGTTTGCACACATGTTGTGTTGTCCTCACTTATTGCAGAATTAAGGTGTGTCTTATTTTCTCTTCATTAAGGGAGCTGCACACAGCAGTCATTTTTTCTTGCCATCTTTTCATTTTGGTTTTATATTTTAGCATCATCTCTTCATTCTTGGATTGGAGAGATGGGCAGCGTGAGAGTGAACAGCAGCACTGATGGAGTGCGAGCTGGTGCAGAAAACTATTGATTTTCCTGTACCAACCCTTGGTAGATTAAGAAATGCCGATACTGGGATTCCACCCAGACTCTCTGGTTCATGTTAAGTTCACTTGTCATTTTCTATGATTCTGATAAAATCAAGATCCTAAATGCTGATGTAGATATCCAGCACTGACTGCCTGTGGGCGGCTGATTGAATTAGACGGCTATGTTTGTCCATTAGAGAGAGACAGAGAGAGAACATAGTCTCTTTATGAGCTCTTCTTTAAAAAAGAGAGAATGTGGAGTTAGCATTAATGAACTAATTATAAGCACTCAAAAGATGGACAGTTCCTACAGTAGTTATGAAATTATTTTATGAAAGGATGATAAACTGATGTTTCTTGTTTACTCTCTGCAATACACTGTTAGAGGAATAATGAAACGTCTGTCATTATACTCATGTTCATTATTCACATGACAAGCAATGACATTTGGTGACATTGTAGTCCACATGACATTTCAAGACCATTTCAAAACTTTTTTTTTTACTTTGGTAATATTTTCATGAGAAGCTTATAGGTTCAAAGTAGCTTTATAAACACATGTGTACTATAATATGCAAATCAGAAAATAAATAGAAATGGCATTGACAACCCTAGTCTTAATATTTGGTCACACAGGCTTTGGATAAAAGAATTGCAATCAAGTACTTCCTATAACCAGTTTGGTCCACTCCTCATGTGCAAACTGCTCTAGTTCTCCCATGTTATAATCGTGCTGCTGTTTTCAGAACTCTCCAAAAGTTTTCAATGGGAATTAGATCTGAACTCATTTCTGGCCACTTTAGAACAGTGCAGCATTTTGTCTTGAATCATTCCTGGGTGCTTAATGAAGTGTGTTTGAGGTCATTGTCCTGCTGGAAGACCAGTGTCAGCACCACGAGCGGGCCTGGGGGTGGGCCTGGCCTGGTCCCTGTGCCTCCCTACTCTACCAAATTCTACTGAAGAAGAGCACCGTCCTCCACAAAGTGTACCAAAGTGCTGTACAATTTCATAAGAATAAAATAGAATACAATAAAATAAAAACAATAAATAGAAAATAAAAAATAGAATACGTTAGAGAAGGAGATTTTAAAAAATCATTAACAAACAAACACCACAAATGCATCTAATCCAATCTTATGGTCCTTACAAAGTAGCAAAGCCCTTATCAAATAAATATGTGTTGAGACGGGTTTAAGACATGTTTACAGAGGTACAGGATTTTTTTTCTATGGGTGTTTTATGTTATTAACTTATATCTTCATATATCCAAAGGATGTATGTATGTGATGATAATAATATGTCACCTTTGTTGAATGGCATTATCATTCCTAATATAGGGCAATATATGCCACAGATTACATTTTCGTATGGGTGAATACATTTACTGTAGACCATTAGGTTTGTACATAGCAAGGATAAATTGCACCTTACTTGTATGTTTGGCCTTCTGTGTATGGCCCAATGTGCACAAATGCACACATCTTATTAAGACACTTATACTGAAGTGTAATTACAGTTTCTAAATCTCATGCGGGAGCCATCATACAAAGTGCTTAAAGCTTCTTGCAGCAAATGAGTACCGTTTACTGCCTGCTAGTCTGTAATTGGGCTCCTACTGAACACCTGGCAACTTCTGCTCACCTGATTTCATGAACTTGACCGTTCTCAGTACAGTTAGGAAGAGTCATTGAAAAAGTTAACCAATTGGTTTATTTTTTATTGTTAAATTATTTGTATGACGTCAGAAATACAGAAAGAAGTTGACATTCTTTTCTGACTTATTTGATAAGCTCAGACCAAATGTTCTACATTGTGCATGAGTGTAAACAGGGTCAAAATGCCAACAACACTGTCAGATTGGACCAATTTTTATTTTATTTTTTTTGGAAAAGCTTTATTTCTCTGTTGCAGAGGTCTTAGACAGACACAAAGCAAAAAAAAAAAAGAATAACATTTATATTAATCATTTAAATTTAATAATCTACAAACACACTGTATTGCACTTTATTTAATAAAAAAAAAGTGTAAATCAGAGATGGAAACTCACGTCTTTGACTTGGACTTGAGTCACACTTTAGTCGCAAAAAAATTACTTGACTTGGACTCGTGAATAACTGACTCGAGGCTTGACGTGGACTTGAAGACAGAGTCATTTTGGTATGGCATTGCTGATTATGTTCTCTCTTTAACAGCATCAAACACCATATTTTTCTATTCATTCCTTATTTATTAATTCCCTATCAATATGTGCTGCAGCAGCAAATATCACAATTAATCTCTAAACACACTAAGCATGCATTATGATATGCACGCTTGACACATCTGAAGGAAAAGTGTCACAAAAGTGTGATGAACTTTTCCATCACCCACTGGAAAAGTGTGGTTATATGAATGAACAACAAACAATAACAATATAGCTAAGTCTTAGCTTATGATAATCTTCGTGTCATTTAATTTGAAATGCAATCCAGTGTTTGGCCATATCAGTTCACAGTGAATGCAGTGAACTCCATCTCTCCATGTGCTGTGAATACAATGTGCATTTGCTGTAAAACGTCAAATGTAACGTGCTGTAAGAACCTTTAAAAATAACTGAAGTAATCTGATAAAGTGATATCGACATGTAATGCAGTCAGGACCTGCCTGGATTGACTGTTTCCCTGAAAATAATTGCAGACCTTAGAACATTCGTCAACCAATCAGATTCAAGCATTCATCAGCCCCATATGTTGTTGTTGTTGTTGTTACGTTACGCTACGTTACGTTAAGTTACGTTATGTTACGTTATATTAATTGTGTTATATGAATTGTATATACTTTTCCTTCAAATACAGCTATAACCAAAGATATGGCTGAACTCTTTTCACAGAATGAAAGTGAGACAAAACCATTTTTTATGCTTGTGTTTCTGTAGAGGAGATTACAATCTCAATAAACCCACAAAGAGCACATCTCTCTGATTAGAGAAATCACACCAGCTGTGGTCACACGTTATCAGTTCAATTACCATGAAAGTCTATTTACAGTCACAAGATGACCCCTGTAGGATCACTGACCCTAACAAGTTCATAATTTAAAATAAAACACACAAACATACGTATATAGACTAAAGTTGCTATAAGAGGAGCCCTGTAGGCTTTAAGACAGGGCTGTCCAGTCCTGCTCCTGGAGGGCCAACATCATGCAGATTTTAACTTTAACCAGTTCCATCACACTTGCCTAGAAGCTTCTAGTGACCTTAATTAGCTGGTTCAGGTGTGATTAATTAGGGTTGGAGCTAAACTCAGCGGGACAGTGGCCCTCCAGGAACAGGTTTGGACATCCCTGGCATAAGAATATTTTCTAGATTAAAATGTAGAGGCAAAAGTAAAATATTCATACATTGTTGGTGCTATTTAAAAATTTGAAATTAGTTAGACAGTAAAGGTAAGTTAAGAGTTATTCTTAAGTTATTCTTGAAGTATGCAATTTTTTTTATTCCTTAAAAAAATCTAAAAACACAAAAAGAGGTGTTTTAAGGAATGTTCATGCTGTTATACAATGAAAGCATATAGTTCCAGGAGCTGACAAGCTCCAAAAGAGTATCATAAAAGCATCATGAAGCACCACATTTTTTGTTTTTTTTTATCTGATACATCACTGTATGGAAACAGCACTTACTTTTAAAAAAGTCAAAGTATACTTTATTGTTCCCTAAAGGAGAAATTTTACTCATATTGCTACATTCACAAAAACAATAAAAGGTACACAACATCAATCAATAAAACCAACAACAACAACCGAACAACCAGTTTGAATCACTACTACACTGTGTGCTTATACAGGCACAAATTATTTCTTATACCTTTTTAATTTACAGTGTGGAACTCTGTAGCTTCTACCAGAAAGAAGCAATTCATGCTGTGAGTTTCTTGTCAACGCCACACAAACAGTCTACTTAAAATACAGTGTCAGATGCAGATGAGCACAAACCCATTTAATAAGTGAATTCAAAGTGAGTGAACTGTCTATATAGAAACCTAATCTAAATGAAATGGTTTATTTCAAGTCAAATAAAACATTTATTACATGAAATAATGTGAATGCACCAACTAAAGTAAAAAGTTTTTACTTTGATTTTTGACTTTTGTGCCATATTTCAAGTGTTTTGAAACCATGCGATAGTTTTGTGCAAGAAACAGATGAAATTTAAATTGAGACTTTTTATTTAAAATTTTTACATTTAAGTCTTTTCCTCCACTCTCTAATCTCATTTCAGTTTATGCAAATTCCGACTAATTCTAACTATTCAGACAGGCTGTAAAATATAGCAACACAATGAAACACATCTAGCAACACATCTGTTCCACTCCAGAAACTCTTGGCAGATCAGACATGCTGGTGCTGGGCAACAATGCCAAAAAATGCCTTATCTTGATGGACACATTCTTTAATCACCTTCTAATTACAGGTGCATGTCCAGGCGGATTGATTACCTGTGTGGGCGGGTGATGTGGAGGGTTAGTGTTACAGCGAGCAGGACACAGGGGGTCGGGGACCCGCGGACAGGTGCGGGTGGGGGTATTGGTTTGTGGGCAGTGTACTGACTCACTCCATTATTTATAAAGCTCAAGAGGATCTATCTCAAGAGACTATGACTACCAACGCACCTTCAGAAACTACCATCTACAATAACAGAACAATACCATAGTAATACTTTGACTTTTTTTCATATGTAGCATGGTAGAGCCATATTATTTGAAGTTATTTATGTCCTACTTTATATACATTTTTGGGTCTTTTTATAGTAACTTGGTGCCATTGTACTATATATGAAAATACAGTGTCAGATGCAGATGAGCACAAACCCATTTAATAAGTGAATTCAAAGTGAGTGAACTGTCTATATAGAAACCTAATCTAAATGAAATGGTTTATTTCAAGTCAAATAAAACATTTATTACATGAAATAATGTGAATGCACCAACTAAAGTAAAAAGGGTCAGAACAGACAGAAACAGCTCATTATGATACAAGTGTACTACATGTGGCAAGATGATGATACTTCAATCAGTAGCTCAGCATGAATGATACTCTACCTCAAATCATGCAGCATACCGAGGAGAGATGTACTAATACTTATCTAGAGACCTGACATTGGTCTCTTTTGACAATAAGCTACAATAGGGGTAGGGTCAGTGAGCAACTTAAATTTAAGCAATCACATACAACATACTAGCATCCACCAAGCAATGCATTAAAACACACAGAACACCTTAGTAATTGCATAGCAACTTTCTGCCACCCTTCACAAAACCCTAGTATCATGAGAGTGGGTTTGCACAGGCAGGCATCCCAATTTTCCCTCAGAAAATGTAATTAGTTTTATTATAGTATTAATGTACAGTTACATTTATTCATTTAGCAAATGCTTTTATCCAAAGCGAATTTACATTAAATTAATTTACACTTAATTTGTAAAACTGTAATTTTATATTATTATTATTATTATATTAATATAAACAGGGTTTGAAATTAACACCTGCCAAATGCAGGTAAAAATCAGCTGTGGCGTGTAACGTTGTCAAATCACTAGCCAATTTGGCGGGTTACTTTTCTTCATTAAATTCTTGGGGAAGGTAATGTAAGCCAAATCTGCACAGATTTGGCGCAAATACTGAACTCGTGAGTCAACATGATACAGCCTAATTGCGCAGCATCTGTGCATACCTAGCTTACTTGAACATACCCTTCACTGCGCAACAAATAATGACGCGCTGGTTTCCTTTGCATTGAAGCAATAGCGAAGACTCAAAAAATGACTTGACACACTGTGATTTTCTTACTGTCCAGATGAACTCTCCTGATATCATGCACTTTGATCCCACCAACGTCTTAAATTTAGTTATATCAAATTTAAGGCCATAAAAGTCTTAAATGGTACAACAAAGTCTTAATTATGATTTCAAGAGGTCATAAATTTGGTGATGGAAAGCCAAGAATTGCAATATAGCTTAATGTGGCAAATAAAATGTAAAAGGCTATGATAACATTGAATAATATGAGCGCTGCACGTTTCAAAGTCAGGTGCTGGGCTGTACAGCCGTTACCATGGAAACTGCTATATTATGCCGCTCCAAAAGCGCTTCCTGCTGGCAGAGGATAAATTAGCATTTTCAATAAGCCCTTCTGCTGTTTTTGTGCAGACCAATGTGAAAATCAGCCCATATTTTTACGCAGAAAACACTCAGTCGTATATGTGAACCGGTGGATCGACAAAAAGCTAATGCATTTTAAAACTCTAAACAATGAAGACATTAATATATATTTAGATATTATTAAATTCATATAATAATTGATTGGTAATAATTGCTTAAATTAATGTAATAATTTATACTTTTGACTCAATGGTTTAAAAGCTGAAATGTGTGCAGAAAACAGTTTGCTTGTGTGAAAACATGTAACTGAACTAATAGATAGATAGATAGATAGATAGATTAAACAAAATTATAAACGCAACACTTTTGTTTTTGCCCCCATTTTTCATGAGCTGAACTCAAAGATCTAAGACTTTTTCTATGTACACAAAAGGCCTATTTCTCTCAAATATTGTTCACAAATCTGTCTAAATAAATGTTAGTGAGCACTTCTCCTTTGCCAAGACAATCCATCCACCTCACAGGTGTGGCACATCAAGATGCTGATTAGACAGCATGATAATTGCACAGGTGTGCCTTAGGCTGGCCACAAGAAAAGGCCACTCTAAAATGTGCAGTTGTATCACACAGCACAATGCCACAGATGTCACAAGTTTTGAGGGAGCGTGCAATTGGCATGCCGACGACTGCGCGAATTCCAGAGAGCTTCGGCCCATTGCAGCGCCCTTCCAGACAGTAGTGACACGATGAATGCGATCTTCGTTTGATCATTCACAAACTGATGGGGTTGTAATTCGAAGTATAGTAAACACTGGAGTAGAAAACTGCTGCAGGCGGCCGCCTCACCGGAGTAGATTGCAGGTTTGGCCATGGGACATGCAGAGGCCGATGGCCTGACGGGAGGAAGCTGAGGGATTCGTGGAGTGCTTGAACCAGTTCGGTGAAGGGATCTGGGGTGAGTGGTCTCTGTGCCTCCATAGCGAGCTACAATCCGTTAATTTTCACTTCTGTTTTGAGGGACTGGTCTTCTGTCATGGCTGGATAGAGAGGCATACACAGGAAGAACGATTCAGAGCTTCTTTATTTACACAAACTGAAGGAGAGCTTCAAAAGGTATTAAAACTGAAACCTAACTTTAGCTCTAGAAACTGGCATACACAGGAAGAACGATTCAGAGCTTCTTTATTTACACAAACTGAAGGAGAGCTTCAAAAGGTAAGTATTAAAACTGAAACATAACTTTAGCTATAGAAACTGAAGAGTAACAGTCCTTATCTTAATCCTCTTTAGGAAGATTCAGCAAGACGGCAGGAGACACAGAGCCACGGAGATCCAGAGTGGTGTAGAGAGGCATGAGGTAAGGTATGCAACCTTGAGACCAATCAATGAGATACTGAGGTGAGTGAACAGATATAGTGCTCAGGTAAGTGACATCAGGTGTTCGTAATTAGTACTCAGGTGATTGTGAACGGGTGTAGGTGGCTGGTGTGGCTGATGTGACTGGTGAATCTGTGACAGTACCCCCTCCCCCACGGGCGTCTCCTGGCGCCCGTGACCGACGGCGAGGCCCCCATCCTTCTTTAGGAGCGGGACGATCTGGGTGCGACTGGTGGAAGTCAGAGAGGAGTGATGGATCCAGAATATCATCCTTGTCCACCCATGATCTCTCCTCGGGACCGTACCCCTCTCATTCCATGAGATACTGGAGCCGGCCGCCCCCCCGTCGGGAGTCTAGAATTTCTTGGACTCTGTAGATGGTATCGTTGGGGTCGACTTCGGGAGGAGGAGGTATCTCGGACCAACATAACGGGGACTCAGCTTCCTGCTTGGCAGCCGGAGACAAAATATCCCAAGTGGAGAGACAAACTCAGTCACCTGGTTGGTACACAGGCGTGGGTGCGCAACGGGCATCAGCATAGTCTTTAGGTCTCCGAACTGCCCGCTGGAGATGGACATGTGCTGAGTCCCATACCCTCTCACTCTCACGGAACCAGAAGTCAACCGCGGGGACTTCCGAGGGCTCTCCAGTCCAGGGGAAGAGTTGCAGTTGAAATCCGAGCACACACTGGAATGGTGTTAATCCAGTCGTTTCCTGTCGCAACGAGTTCTAAGCGTATTCGGCCCAGGGAAGATACTGGCTCCAGCTGTCCTGGTGTTCGTGACTGTAGGCTCGGAGATACCGCCTGATCTCCTGGATCTTGCGTTTGGTCTGGCCGTTGGTTTGGGGATGATAATCTGAGGAAAGGCTGACAGACACTCCCAGCAGATGGAAGAAACCATGCCAGACCCTGGATATGAACTGCGGCCCTCTATCTGAAACGATATCTTCAGGGAGACCAAAGTGTCGAAAGACATGCTGGAAGAGAGCTTCGGCTGCCTCCAAAGCAGTGGGTAATCCACGTAAAGGGATTAGTTTACAGGTTTTGGAGAATCTATCCACCACGACAAATATGGTAGTGAATCCGTTAGAGGGTGGAAGATCAGTGGCGAAATCGATTCCAATGTGGGACCAGGGTCGGCGTGGAACAGAAAAGGGAACCAGTTTTCCTGCAGGTAAACAGCATGGAGTGGATGTGATGGCTCAGGATGTCACCCGCTACGTCAAGGGTTGTTCGGTCTGCGCCATCACATCCACTCCATGTTGGGCCACCAGTATCTGTTCCGGAGGAGCGAGAGGGTTCGTTGGCTGTCTGGGTGACCCGATCCCGGAGAAGTGTGGATGGAGTCCAGAAGGGCGAGACGTAGAGTGTGTTCTGTTAGAGTGGCGGCATGAATTTGGTCATTCACATCCCATGTGATTGGACATGCGAACACTGTGGGTGAGAGAATGGGTTCTGGGTTATCTGGTGATGGATCTGGTTGGTGAAGTCGTGATAAAGCATCTGCTTTGAGGTTCTTATGCCCAGGGCTGTACGTTACTGTGAATCGGAAACGGGTGAAGAATAAGGCCCATCAGGCTTGTCAGGGATTAAGACGTTTAGCTTCACGGAGGTATTCGAGGTTCTTGTGATCAGTTATGACTTCGAAGGGATGTTGAGCCCCTTCCAACCAGTGCAGTCACTCTTCCAGCGCAAGTTTGATGGCCAGTAACTCACGGTTCCCGATGTCGTAATTTTGCTCTGCCGGGGACAGCTTCTTGGAGAAATATGCGCATGGATGGAGTACGGGGGGTTCACCCTTCCATTGGGATAATACGTGGAGCCGACCGTTGACTATAATGGGCTATGAAGCGCCGATAGAAGTTTGCAAATCCCAGGAATCTCTGCAGCTCTTTGACCGTGGTGGGTTGTGGCCAATTCCTCACTGCTTCCACCTTGTTTTGGTCCATTTGGACTCCCTCTGGTGTGATTATGTAGCCCAGGAATTTAATTGTGGTTAGATGGAACACACCTTTTCCTGCTTGAGGTAGAGGTAATGCTCGCGGAGACGTTGGAGTACCTGGGAGACATGCTGTTGGTGTTCCTCAAGATTGGGTGAGTAAATGAGAATGCCGATGTAGATGATTACGAATTGATTGAGCATATCATGGAAGATTTCATTCATGAAGTTTTGGAAGATGGATGGTGAGTTTGAAAGGCCATACGGCATAACCAGGTATTTGTAGTGCCCAGATGGTGTTATGAATGCAGTTTTCCATTCGTCTCCTCTTCGAATGCAGATTAGATTGTAGGCACTGCGTAGATCGAGTTTCATGAAGATCCGGGCACCACGGAGTTCCTCCAACGAGGCTGGCACCAGAGGTAGTGGATAGGAAAATTTTATGGTTTGGGAGTTGAGTGCTCGATAGTCGATACAAGGACGTAGGCCCCCATCCTTCTTCACCACAAAGAAGAAACTGGATGCTGCAGGAGAAGTGGAAGGACGGATGAATCCCTGATGTAATGCCTTCTTGATGTACTCCTCCATAGCAGCGCGCTCCAGGATCGATAGGGGATAGACATGTCCCTTAGGTAATTTGGCCCCAGGCAGCAGGTCGATCGTGCAGTCCCATGGTCGATGAGGTGGAAGATGGGTTGCCGCTACCTTACTGAACACGTCCTGGAACACCCTGTAAGCTGCTGGAATGTGGACTGAGCTTTGTGAAGCTGGGCTCTCTATAGTGGTAGAGCAGAGCGGTATGGAGAGCTTAGCTCGGTCTGGAAGAGGGAGATCTGCTAAACATGTCCTGAAACAGGATTCACTCCACCGAACAGGTCGATCGCACAGTCCCATGGACGAAGAGGTGGAAGATGGGTTGCCGCGACCTCGCTGAACACGTCTTGGAATGCCCTGTTGGCGGCTGGAATGTGAATTGAGCTTTGGGAACCTGGGCTCTCTATAGTGGTAGAGCAGAGCGGTATGGAGAGCTTAGCTCGGTCTGGAAGAGGGAGATCTGCTAAACATGTCCTGAAACAGGATTCACTCCACCGAAGTATTTCCCCGGAGTTCCAGTGGATGTCTGGATGATATCTACTGTAGCCTCCTCCAGCACCAAGAACGAAATCCGTTCAGCATGGAGGTTTCCAATGTGAAGAGTGACTTCCGGGGTGCGATGGTGCACCAACCCCTTGCTCAGCGGTTTTCCTTGTATATTGGAGATTTGGTAGATGGTGGAATTACAGTGTTGAGGGAGCTTGATTTGTGTGAGACTGATGGAGGAGATTAAATTTCCTGAAGCTCCCGAATCCACCGAGACCTTGACTGGAAAAGAGTGGTTCATGTACATTAGAAGGGCATCAGTGTGAGGCAGACTTGAGACATCAGGATGAATATTGACCGTACTCACCGCTGAGCATGTGGGCCGAATAGGGCAGAAGGTGCTCCTGGGACTCACAGTACAGACAGAGCCCTTGGGTGATTCGGCGAGCCTGTTCCGTGGTTGATAGACGATAACGGTTAGTTTGCATCGACTTGGGTGCTGGAGGAGCATTACTCGGTGAGGCGGCAGCAGAGGAGGAATCCTCGATGTGACAAGTGGTTAAATGTTGGGAGATGTGCAGCGCTTTTTGCAGAAAGCTCTCTAGTCCTACGGTGTCTTCATAGATGGACATTTGCTGTCTGATTGAAGGGTTTAGTCCACGTCGGAACGCTGATAGAAGGGCCATTTCGTTCCATCCACTGCTTGCCGTGAGGGTACGGAATAGAACTGTATAGTCATGGATGGACATATTCTCTTGCCGTAGTCGAAAGAGCTCATCGTGCACGGAGACCGCCGAGGTAGTTTTGCCAAACACCTCGCGGAAATTATCAATGAAGGCATCATAGGAGCGCACTAGGGGACTGCGCGAATTCCAGAGAGCTTCGGCCCATTGCAGCGCCCTTCCAGACAGTAGTGACATGATGAAATAATATATAAATATTTAATAATAATATATATAGAACATTTATGTTTATATAGTTTTTATTATTTTCGTTTTAGTTTTAGTTATTTTAGTACATCAAATTAAACTAAATGAAAATGACAAATGTTTCCTTAGGAGCTGTTTGAATCAAATAAGTTTAAGTTTTTTTCTATTTTATTTTATTTCAGTTAACATTTATTCTATTTCAAGTAACAAAAAAAAAACACAGTTTTTATGGTTTTACTTTTAGTTTTAGTTAACTATAATAAGCCTGCTTAGGGGCCTGTTTTTACATTAGCTAAAATCTTACCTTATTGGTAACATATACGGCAACATCAGTCTTGATATACTATAGGCAATACATGTCATATATTTCTTTTCCATATGGGTATTAGTGGGGTAACTTCAAGTAGTCCTGTGTCATGTGATGGCTGAAAAATGACACACTAAGGCATGCAGTACCAGGCTGAAAACACAACTCTTCTGCACTTCTTACTTAATGTGCCTAATGTGTGAAACATGCTTAAGTTTATCCCCAATATATTTTTGTAATAAATATTAAATATTAAATATTTTGTGAAAAGAAAAAAAAATAATACAAAAAATAATAAATGGTAAAAATACCACCATACACACACACACACACACACACACACACACACAACAAGCACATTTAGCCCAGCACACAGCATTGTTTTGTACATTCGGTAAGCTGTCCAATCAGGTTGTGACCTTATGCTTATGCCTTTTGTTTTGAATCTTTAGGTTCGGTGTTAAAAATAGCAGTGTGAACGCTAAGTAAACTAAAGCATTTATTAACTAAAGTAATTATTTTCTTTTTTGGTCTGGACTGAACTGCAAATGTGAACACACCCTAAATGAACCGGTTTAATTCAAGTTATTATGCTCCATATGACTGAATCGGCCTGAATAAATTATTTTTGTACCAACAAATGTAATTTTTAAGTGTCAGAACAGTTAGAAACTGTTAAGTTAACAACTGAACACTTTTATTTTTGACAGTCTACTTGGCTTAACAGCTTCATGTAGCTCAAACAGGATAAGGCTGTAAGTTTGATAGGGAAAGCACCACTCAGGACATTTATTTTCCAAACAGTCACATTATGCACAACAGCCTAATAAATAAAATTGTCAGATTCATGTTGATCTGTTTTGGATAAAACTGCATGCATTTTTAGTGCCACTCATTGGACAATTCATTTTTAAAGTATCCTGAAAGTGCAAGAAGCAACATAATATCATTTTGCAGAAATATGCAGCAAATGCCTATACTGTTAGGCGAACTAGATGAGTCCTCTGCTTAATCTGACTTGTGTTGCAGCCTGTAATTAAACCACACCATGCTGGTTTTGTCTGGCCAGAGGAGAACTGGCCCCCCGACTGAGCCTGGTTCTCCCAAGGTTTTTTTCTCCATTTCTGTCACCGATGGAGTTTTGGTTCCTTGCCGCTGTTGCCTTTGGCTTGCTTATTGCTCTGGCAATATTGTCGACTTGATTGCACAGACACTATTTGGACAGAACTGAGTTGAATGATGACATCACTGAATCAATGATGAACTGACTTTAGCTGAAAAATGACTCTTTGTTATTGTCCTCTTGCATCATTGACAAACAATTTTCCTGTTTGACTCTGTAAAGCTGCTTTGACACAATCAGTATTGTATAAAGTGCTATATAAATAAAGGTGACGACTAGATTTGACTACAACTTTTTCAACTCATTTCATGTACTGCTCTCTTAGCTCAACTGCAGTAAAGTTGTAACTCAGGAAAATATTAATGTGTAGGGAATATTCTTTCGAGGGAAAAGCTGTTTTGAGCTGTGTTTCTGCTCTCAGCCTCTCCTGCGTTGCGGAGCTGCTGGTTTGTGTGAGAGAGAGAGAGAGAGAGAGAGAGAGAGAGAGAGAATGCTGGTGATGTCACACTGGTGTGGGTCATTTGAAGGTTAGCAGCCTCGGAAGGGTTCACAGAAAGTTCACTCGCATATATTAGGCAACTCAATCTTTCATTGTGTAGGAATGAACTAGTAGGAAATGAGCTGCACGCAGGCAGGAGACGAAATCCGTCATTGCGCGTTTAAACGCGATATATTTACAAAATCATCCCTCATTATAGAGAAGCGCTGTCGCTAACCGGAACGGGACACAAGACCGAGCGGAACCGTATTTATATCCGTTTAGCGATCGTTTTTACTCTGAAAATCGCCAGTAAGGATCGGGATGGATCGCATGATGTCTGGAGACTGTGTGGAAACGGAGAGAGATCTGCGCCTGCCAAGAGTTGATGGAGTTTCTGTGAACAAATGAAGGACAACCAGACTGATATTTAATTATTTTATTCTTCAGTGAAATAAAGTGCACGATGTTTGACTGTATGGATGTGTTATCGGGACACATGCTGGAGTTTTACTCGTCCAGTTCCTCGTCGTGTATGTTACAGGAGAAAGCGCTCAAAGCGTGCTTCAGCTGGCAACACCGACGCACCAAAAACTGTAGGTCTATACTTGTATTCCCTTATTATCTTTTTTTCTTCTTCTTTTACAATGATTCATATGCGTGGCGTTTAATTCGTGATAAATCAGCCTTTAAATCCCATTTGCAATTATTCATTTTAATAAAGGGTTCATATTAATTAACAGTACCAAAAAGTGCCATGGTAATCCACTGTACCAATGTAGATGGCATTACCATCTGATACAATCACCCATAGCACAGTAATATTACTATGTTTTGTTGATGACTTACCATGGTAATGCGATGTTTTGGACATGTCATATGGAATCATTTAAACTGTGGTAATCATTCAGTGACTTACGTATCCATATATCCAATAGCATGGTATGTAATCATGATATTGCCATCTATGGTACCATGGTCATAATTGTTGCTCTATACATACACACCGTAGAAATTATGTTTACAATGATACAAATTATGATACAATGATAAATGACACTATACATTAGTGAGAACAGAAAAAAAATATTAATATAAGCGACTCTGTCTATGGTACTACAGTATTACTGAATGTGTGTTTTGTTTTTCGTTATGTATTTATTTATTAAATTTCTGTACATTTAAATTAAATGTGGTACCTATATCATGGTATGTTATTTTGGTCATCATTCAAAAGTACAGTATTTATAAAAGTAGCATGGTATTGCAGTTACACTGCTACAGTACTTTTTGAAGTCATCCTTTACATTACTGTAGGTGGAGTAGATTGTAATGGAGCTGCTTGTAACTACATGCTATTCTTTTTACTATTGTAATTACTAGTAATGTTTTTAGCATGGAACCTGTTTAGTATAGTGTTACCAAACATTTTAGTGATCAGTTAATTTCTGATCAGTAAAGGGCTAATGAAGAATTAAATATTAGCTATTATTTATAGCAGAATGTTA
Source organism: Sinocyclocheilus rhinocerous (assembly GCF_001515625.1). Lineage (NCBI taxonomy): Eukaryota > Metazoa > Chordata > Actinopteri > Cypriniformes > Cyprinidae > Sinocyclocheilus > Sinocyclocheilus rhinocerous. Next base: position 602,034 of record NW_015656185.1, read on the forward strand.
GTAAATGAAACATGTAGCCTACATGTCATAAAGCTTCTCACTTTCTACAAGTTTAGGTTCTGTAACAAGTTCGAGTTCCTTTATGGTGTGTAGCAAAATGTAAATACCTGGAACATGCCTATGATGTCCAAAAACACAGTCCACCTAATTTTTAGATGCAGCCGTACACTACATATCTGCACTGTGTGCAACCTGTTTCCCCTCTGTGATTTATGGTTGGTGCAGCAGCTTTAGGAATGTGCTCTGTAAACATTCATGACTTTGACACCCAGACCCGCACACAGATAGACGCAGAAAAGACCACTGAAACCGACTTTTTAAACACAACTATAACTTCATTACATTTTTTTTTTTATCTGAGCTTGCTTGAGCACTCATTTATTGAGAAAGCATATCCTCCACGCAAGTCATCCAAATGTCTGTTTGGTCCTTTACCGTCAAAAGCACTATTTATTTTTGCGTCCTAATGGCCCTCGTGAAGATAGCACTGAGTGCACACTCACTGTCATTTCCCCGGCCATATTTGCTCAGTGGACACAAATCAAAGCAAAGTGGCCCTTATCGGACGGCAAACATCTGACGGTGTCAACAGCCCACTCAAGCTCCCTGAGATGCCTGTGTTCACGCTGTACCGGGGCGATTACCACAATCTATTCACTCAGTGTGACTGAATAACATTTGATTTACTGGATGACTCGCATTATATAGTCTTCTAGAGCAGTATATTGAACTTTCCCCAGACCTGCTGGATCTTGACTAAGGCTAAAATGCAACTGCACTTTAGTAAAACAAAGTCTGTATTACGTTACCATGAAATGGAAATTGGCATAATTTTCACACATCATTATGTCTTGTATATTGTGTTCTTTGGTTCAGCAGCTATGGGTAATTAAATTATTTTCTATAGGCCACCTGATTCTTTAGTAATCACACAATCTAAATGTGTTTATTCGCATCTCAGTGAATTAGAAAATGATTATCATTAGTGTGTATTGGTAAATTGCTCGGATAAAACAGCTTGTGTTCATCTGTGGAGCAATGAATTGAGAACGAGAATGAATTGGTGCAAAGATAAGAAGGATGAGTTTGCCCTTATTTATTTATTGTAATTTTATATTTGTTATGGTAAAATCTATTTTTTTTTATTCATGTTCAAATAAGACTCCATTTAATTATTATTCTCATTTCACTAGGGTCAGCTGACCTTATTTTGGATAATAGAAACCTTTACCATATTAATTATGGACATGGAAATTGTGAGTTTGCTAAAAACAGCTGCCCTCTCTGATCATATTTTTAGTCATGAGAAATAGAATATAATAGTGTTCTCTATCTTCATGATGCTCAGTGCCATAAATTAGGAAGAAATCTTTAAGAGTCTAGATCTAGTGGAAATTCTTCTTGAAAATAAACATAGTTTCTTGTTTGAAATAATACTAACTGAATAAAAACCTTAAGTTATTGACAGTTCAAAGTATGGAAGCAAACTCATTTCATTCATTCATTGAATTCTTATTTTATTGTAAAGTACAGTAATAACATTAATATGAATATTCATATCAAAATACATATTTAATTCATAAAGTAGCATCCTGACAGTAGAAGACATAGTCCCTGGCATGTAAACCAAGGTTATTAGTTAGACTCTATCAGTGTTGAGTAAAGATATACACTGTAAAATCTAATTAGTTGGGCTTACTTAAAAAAAGCATGCAAACCGATTGCCTTGAAAAAACTAAGTAAAGTGAAATAGGAATAGTATGTTGTACTGACAAGTGCTTAGTTAGTATAGTTTACTTACACGAGAGTTCTAGTAACTAAAAAAGAACTGTAGGGGGTACTTGATCCTTTCATTTAGGTTTACTCATGACTTAATATAGCTACTCACTGACTCCCAGAGTGCATTGCAGTATGAATAAATTATACAGTTGCTTTGTTTTACAGTTGTTGATTTTATTTGACAATTTTATTTGCTGTCTTGTGTCAGTAGTAGCACAACAAAAAGAGCAAATAAAATGGTTATTGTTACAAGTAATGAAAATAAATGAAATTGAATTGTTACCATTGTTGTGATTAACGTGCTGAATGTTTAAGTCTGTGTGTGACTTTAACATATTACCACACACTATTTAATGATTATATAAACCCAAATAAAAACATCTCATGGTATTCATGAAAAATGAAACTTGATAAAGTTCTTTAATAAACAGACAATAAATGCACTAATGCTTTAATTAGAAGATAGGTCACTTTCTAAACGCAACCTATTTATTACTTTTTTCCTTTGAAATCAAATAACTCTGACTTCATAATGCATTACTGCATTAACAGGAAGGAAATTATAGATAGATAAACCAAGTTCAAAGTGCCCAACCAAAGGGAACGCTAATCACTATAATGGTGAATTTAAAAAAAAAAACATTTTAGGAAAATCAACATCAATTGAATATGAAGTTAGCTTATGTGATGTTCTCTCAAATATTTCAGTTTTGAAAATTCAACATTCAAGATGACTTTGGGAAACGAGTGAATGCAACTAGTGAAAGATAACTGCAGACATGGAGGAAATGAGTGAAAAGTCTATTAAGACTCGTTTTCTTTTCTTCTTCTTCTGTTGTTATGTTGCACATTAGCAACATATTAGTGCACTGCTGCCTCTCACTGCTTTATTAATGTCATTGGTTCCTTTGTGGCTACTTGAATATTTTAAGTAAGCATCACTCAAAACAGTAAGTAAATTGTTTTATTTGCCTTGAAAGTAGCTGTAACTTAATAAAACCTAGTAAGTATAACAACTAAGTAAAGATAACTAACTAAATCTAAGTAAGGTAAACTATTGGATTTTACAGTGTATACATTAACTAGTTAACAGGTGTTTCATGTCATACCTGTGACTAGAAGTGGTCAACTGATATGGATTTTTCACTAGTTGACAATGTACAACTGTACAATTTGATATGTACAGAATATTTTTACTTTACATGACATATATAAATATTTTGAAACAATTGCATGATCCATTTGTGCATTATTCACTATATAGGGAAATTGCAGACTCAATATTACAACAATATTTTGTTGCTGATTAGTATTGCAATTTATGTAATACCTGTAATTGTGATTCGATGATACAATATATTTCGCACATTTGTAACTGCATCTTGCTTCACAAAAAACAAGAACAGTTATGTACTTCAACTTTATGTATTTTGAATGTGCTGATTTTTTTTTTCACCCTCTGAGAATTACTGGGCAATTTTGGGGAATTTTCTTCAATACTTTGTTTTTCCATTGCATTGTTTGCATATTGCTGCGATAGCAGCGTGTTTTGTCACAACCTGTGCATATGCATCTAGACAAAAAAAATACAGCTTCCTATATACAGTACCATTCTAATATAATTAAAAAATGATGTTTCGTCAAAGCAACAAAATTGTTTTGAATCTATATTTTTGCTTACAAGGTTTGTGGTTATTTTCAAAATGTGCAGATACCATCCTAGTCACAATATACACTTAGTGAACACTTTTTAGCCACTTGTTACTGTATTGTGTCATGACATATAGCAAATAACAAAATAAATGAAGAAATAACATATAGCAAATTACAAAATAATTTTTTTTTTTTTAAATGCTGTGTGAGACAGTCCTCAAATCTTTCTTATAGTGACTTATGAGCTGTGGACTACACAGCTGTCAGTTTATTTGCCATAACCTAGTCCAAATCCTTCTCTCTGTTCAAGTCAACCAGATTTGAGATATTTGGGAAACCTATCTAATATAATTTAAGCAGTTCAACACAACAAATTTATGCTGGGCTCAAAACGACAGTATTCCCAGACCACTAGTCTGTCATCAGAGCTCTTAGCTATGTTTGAACCCTTTAGCCTCAGCGTGTAAAAACATCATAAGAGGCATTTGGAGAGATTAGAGCAAGATGTTTATACACCTCCCTCCATTATGCTAGTGTGATATGTGCTAATTACGACCACTGCTCGCTCACTCGCTCTCTGTTTTTCTCTCTCTTTAGCGCTTCACAGGCAGACTTGAAAGGCCATTGGCACAGTGTGCACGGCAAGCTAATTTTGTGCGTCTGTGATGTGACGCCTGTACTGCGGGAATAAAAAAGCTCTAACACAACTTTGAAATGGGATGAAGCTGCATGTAATATATAAATGATGGTTGGTAAGGGAGGGCCTTGCTGTTACGATTGCTCATACTCAGGGTTAGTGATTTGAACAAACCCCTTTAAAGTAATAAAACTTAGGTATATAACTCACCATTTGTGCTACAAACATGACACGGTACTTAATGTTTATTTATTATAAAAAAGGTAAACCAACTGGAGGAGGAGGTGCAACCAAAAATAAAAAACCAAAGAGGTGCAAAACTCAAGTAACAAGTCATGTGTCAGCCATCCTGAGGGCCTGAGGATGGCCGAAACTTTAATTGTTTTTGACCAATAAAATTTAAGTTTCATTTATAATAATGAAAGTATGCATAAGGAAAAGTGTTTGAGGTGCTAGTCAACATTCTCATTTTAGCTTTTAGGCAGTTCATCCTGTGGTGTAAATTATTTTTAAAAATACAAATATATGCAAGAGTTAGGAAAATGTCAACTACGTATTTGCTGAAATCCTACGAGTGTAACCATTTTGGCGTGTCTTAATTATAGTAAGTGAAGATTACCTTTCTCTACTCTTCTCTACTGCTATGCAGCCTAGCAGCACATTGTTACAGCAGCTTTTAAAGAATTAAAATGAAACCTTCCACATCTCTCTGTTTGCATCATTCATCATTTTCCCCCTCTCTCTTTTTTTTTTACGGGCTTTTTTCCAGCAGGAGCCGTCTTAATGTCATAGTTTACTTTAGGGTCTTTGAAGGGTTCTGCACCTGTTGAGCTGAAGGATGGAGTAAGTGGTTGGGCAGTGCATCTGACACAGTTCTGGGTGGGCCATGCAGAGTCATTAGAAGAGTAGCAGAGAGTTCATATAAGTAACATCTTAAAGCTGTTGACTGATCTTTGATATTTGACAAGAAGGGGGCATTTTCAGTTTTAGTGAACTTTAGTGCAGATTTGCAGATATTGCACTTTTTTTAAGTTTAACTAATTGCATTTAATATAAATCATAAAGTACATTTTCACTTAATTGTAAATAGCATGCAATTGTCAGAAATATGGACTGTCTGTGTTGTGTTTTTCTCCCCATGTGCCTTCCATGACCTAGTTTTCCCTCGTGTGTGACATGCCCATATATGGTTTCCTTCCTGTTCCTATTGTGTTTCTTTGAGTCCAGGTGTGTCTCGTCATCCCCTCGTTTAGTCGTGTACTTAAGCCCAGTGTTTCCTATGTCTAGCGTGCTGTGTTAAATGTCTAATCTCGATGCTACATGTGTGTGTCTCCTGGCTACCCTGTGTTTCCCTCCAGTTTGAAACATTAAAGACTGTTTTCCTTCAACTCCTTCGTTTCTGCGCTCCTTCGTTCCTCCACAGTAGCAGTTGTGACAGAACACAGCACCGACTAAATAGTTTATTTGCGTTGTTCCCCTCCGTTTGTTTTCTGTTTTCCCCATGTGCCCTATGGATTCCCTCGCTGTAAGGTTTACCTCCCTCGCCAGCAAGGACCTTTCCCTCTTGGAGTATGCTATGGAGTTCAGCCAGCTCGCAATTTTAACGGCGTTCGACAATGCTGTGCTGAACTCCCCGTTCTGGATCGGGGCCAACTACTACCGGCCCGTCGACCTCCCAGACACCACCGGACTGTGCTGGAGGTAGGCAATCATCCGGTGTCTGGAGAGCGTCTACCCCCGATCCAGAACACAGCCAGACCCAGTGCCCAGCCCACCATCTCCCCGCTG
>NW_015656185.1:608615-634726 GCF_001515625.1 Sinocyclocheilus rhinocerous
GTCGTCTGGCAGCCCCTCTGCTCGCCCTCAGCCCACCATCAGTTCGGTGCGAGCTCCGTGGGTCTGCCATCCTCCATCGTCACAGTGGTTGCAGAATCCCTGGCCTCCGCCTCCAACCTCTTAAGCCCCGGACTCCGCCTCGGCCCATCGACCCAGCGGCTCCACCATGGCTAGCTTATCGCCAGTGCCACTCCTGACCCAGAGCCCAGGCCACCATCTCCCCGCGGTATGGAGCTTAAGCCCGAGCCCACCGATGACGGAGAGCCCGAGCCCGCCGCGACCGACGAGCCATCGCTTCAAGGAGCGACAGAGCTGACGATCGCTGCAGTGCTGGAGCTGCTGATGATGTCAGACCAGATGTGAGAGCCGGCTACAACGCCCGCCACGAGGGAGAAAGCCATGGACAGAGTGAGCGCGGAGAGGAGCTCCACCCCCTGCACCGTGGCTGAGGGTGAGCTGAGAAGGGATTTGGGTGAAGGGAAAGCGGAGGAAAACTTAATTGACTTATATACCGACCTGCCCCCTTTCCTCCCTCCTCCGTCGGTGACCTCTGTCCCTCCCGTTCCTGAGTTTAGCCCAGAGAGGGCACCTGTTCCCACGTCCAGCCCAGAGAGGGCTCCTGTCCCTAAGTTAAGCCCCTCAGTCCTCTGTCGCTCCGGCTCCTCCGCGGCCTTCCGGATCCCCGCCTTCGCATCGGTCACCGGAGCCATCAGTTCCACCTCGGCCCTCCGGATCCTCTTCGTCACCCTGGCTCATCGGCTCTACGTCTCCACCTTGGGCTCCTCCGCCGCCAATTGTCAGCCCTTCCTCCTCCATGGCATTATGGCTGTGGGCTGGGTCCCACCTGGCGCCGCATCCTCCAAGTTCCTCCCTCCGTCTGATCCGCCCTGGACTCTGTCTGCTGGCCCCCTCCCGGGTGGCCGTCGTTCTCCTGAGCCTCCTCCCAAGTTCCCAACCGTCCCTCCTTCTGTTGTTTCTTCAGCGAGAGGACACGCCTTCCGGGAGGGGGGCGATATGTCAGAAATATGGACTGTCTGTGTTGTGATTTTCTCCCCATATGCCTTCCATGACCTAGTTTTCTCTTGTGTGTGACGTGCCCATATATGGTTTCCTTCCTGTTCCTGTTCCTATTGTGTTTCTTTGAGTCCAGGTGTGTCTCGTCATCCCCTCGTTTAGTCGTGTACTTAAGCCCAGTGTTTCCTGTGTCTAGCGTGCTGTGTTAAACGTCTAATCCCGATGCTACATGTGTGTGTCTCCTGGCTACCCTGTGTTTCCCTCCAGTTTGGATCATTAAAGACTGTTTTCCTTCAACTCCTTCGTCTTGGCGCTCCTTCGTTCCTCCACAGTAGCAGTTGTGACAGCAAAGTAGTGTCCGAATGTATATTCTTTTAAAGTATATTATTTCTGAAATAAATGTTCTTTTTTAACATTATGGTAAAGTGTACTTCTTTTTCACAAGGGCACTCATGCTTTCTACTTCTCATATTATTTTCAACATTAGACATAAGGGCTTTTCACACTGCGCTTAACCCCAGGTTATTGTCATTCAAAACACCGCTTTTAACTCCGGGTAGAGAAACGTTTCACACTTAGAAGCAGGGTTAGCACCACTTTTTACCCGGGGTTATGAAACCCTCCTCCAGAGCAGGGATAGCACCACTTTTGCGGTGTTAATCCTTTATTGTGGAGCCGAACTTGTACAGAGTGAAACGATGCGGTGTTAGAATGTTACAGCTAGATATTTAGCAACAGACACCTAATCACGTGCCTCATATTCACATACTGTAGAGAGTCATGGAAATACTGCACATTGTCTAAAATAGTTGTTTAAATGGTGAAGGAAAGCACGTCAGGAGTGAAAAAGAGCCCGTTTCATTCTTACCTTTATAGTCTACTGAAAATTCCATTGATATTACAGTCAGCAATATATAATACGAGGATGCACAGTGCTAGGGACATACAGTGTGAAATGTCAGCTTATGAATACCAGGATTAATTGTTAACCCTGGGTAAATTGTGAGCAGTGTGAAATGTGAAGCAAGATAACACGGTATTAAGTTTTCCCATGGTTTAGAATGACCCAGGGTTAAATATTTCAACTGTGAAATGACCTATAATGTTTTATTATACAATATTTAATTGCTTTTCACTACTTTAAAAGCTTATAAAAAACTTGTGCAAGACTCGTGCAAAGCTGCTTCTAATGTGGTGTATGCTGCATGAGACTGTTTCCTCGAACTTTGGTCTACTGGATGTTATTTAAGCAAGTAGGCATGTGCATTTGTTTGTATGTATGTGGTCTTACGTACTAATTGTATTGATATAGAGCTTAAATATGTGCAGGACTGTAATCAAAAACTAGATTTCTGTTTGCACATGCAAAACAAAATGCTTGTTGTGGGCAGTTTCAAGAGTGTTGCTAGATAACCCAGGTCAGCAGAGTCCACCATAAAGTTTCTATGATATTCTGATCTCTAGCTTAGACCTTCCTTCAGTTAAATATGTGGTCTTATTGTTCACCAGGTAAAAAGTCTGATCACTTAAGAGAAGTAACAGCACACCCTCACAAGACACCTGATAACTCATACCAAAACCAAACTAATTTTCAGTTAGTTCAAATGTTGACCAAACACCTCTAAATATGTTTTGTTTAAGCTATGATCACGTAACTATATTCTCCCTCAGAGAGTTCAGACTTCAGGAACATTCTCTCAGGGACGAACAGGAAATGCCTGTCACTCCTCTCTCTCTCTCCCTCTCTCTCTCCCTCTCTCCATTTGTCTTTTTTTTCTTTTTTCCATGTGGTTATACTTGTGTTTATTTTTTTTGCATTCAGTTATGTTAAGTATCTCATGTATTCTGGTGAGTTGCCACTATGGAAACATTTGCTTTTGTTTTGTATGGCATACAGAACAAAAGAGGTATAATTACAGAGGCACATTTCAGAAGACACATACCAAGCGGACAAAGATGTACTAACAAACACTGTGATTGTTCCTAGACTTGTTTACATAAATATATAACCGTGCTTCTGTCTATCATTGCAGTTTTAACTAGTCTACTATACAACCCTTATTATTTATTTCATTGTTTTTTTTAATCATCATTACAAAAATAATGTTTAACAGTTAAAATTATTTGTAATGATTTGTTTGTTGTATTTGTTTTCATTTCTATTCTCAGTACGATATTACAATCTAGGCAGTAGCAATAAGAAATATAAAAACACAAGCAGCTAAACACCGTAACAAGCTTAACTGAATAGCGGAACAGAAGTTTTAACTCTGCAGTCTTATTATACATTAAAAAAGAACTGGTAGCCAGCAAAAAGAGTTTCTTGTCCTAAACTTTTCAGACATAAAGGTAACATACAATTAAATTTGAACACGTCTTGTTTTCATGCTTGCCCATTTTTCTAACATTTCATCAAAGGGCGTGGATCGTGCAACTGCGTGCTCTATTGATATGAGTGCCAGATCAGATTGCAGATCATTTTTTATAAGTTTTAGTTTACTGAATGACCTCTCTGCAGAGGCCACTGTGACATGCATGGTAAGGAACACTCTTAATAGAACAACCAAATTCGGGAATAATGATTCAAGGTTTCTCTGAAGAATGAAGTTAAGTTTTTCAATTGCGGTTTTGCACGCATATAGAAGGCCGCTTGCACTAGACTTCTTGAATTAGGTCGTTCGACACATCCCGCGACGTTGCTGCACAGCACCTTGCGGATTCTTCTAAATCCTCCTTTGACATTTCACTCATATGCAAAATGAAACGAAATTTCTCTGAATATTCCCCAGATTTTCAAATCTGGTGTTGAGTTCACTGCTTATGGTGTCATAAGCATTGCATAAACACCGTTTGTTTGAACTGAAGTTGGGTGTCCTGGTGCCCTGGTTTATAGGGTGACCATATTTTATTTTTCCAAAAAGAGGACAGTGTGTGTGGGGGGGGGGTTCACCTAAAGGTATTTGTGTGTGTGTGTTTGTTTGCTTGTTTTGTTTTTATAATAAATAAAAACAAAACAAGTTTGAATAGAAAAAGTGTTAGAATGCTAGTGTTCTATGCTGTGTTATGCTAGTGTTAGAAGGTCATTATTTATAATAAATAAAAAGAAAATAAGTAGAAAGTAAGAACAGAGAATGCTAGTGTTAAAGGCAAATTTTTTCTTTTTAAATAAAACAAGTAGTTAGAATAAAAAAAAAACAAGCAGATAAAATTACAATTAGCATTAGAATAGAGAGTGCTAGAGTTAGAGGGTCAAATAAAGATGAAAGAGATGTGTTTTCAGTGCTCATTCAAAAGGGATTTAAATACTCCTCATACTGAGAGCGGCTCCCTGATGTGGCAAAATTATGTACAATATTAGAATGTTTAAAGGAGTGGAGGACATGAAAATCGCGGGAGCAAAACACATGTTGCGGGAGCAGGCGGCAATGGTCAGAGATTCAGTGGCAGCGGGATTAAGAAAACAGCCAAATCCCGGACATTTTGGACGATTAAGAAATCCCGGCCGGATGCATTTTTTTAGCTCCAAAAAGAGGACATGTACATGGAAAAGAGGACGTATGGTCACCCTATGCTAATCTGCTGTCCCGTTTCGCTGCTAGTGTCCGCACTGAGGCCATAACAATTAGCATGTTCAGTCTGTCCCTGTCTGTCACTACAATCATCTCCAATATTTTGTTTATTCTGATTTGTAAGAACCCAGTTCGTAAGGCAAACTTTCATTCTTTTAATGTATTCATCTCTAGTTTTTTTTTACGTTTTGGCTTTGGTGCTCCTGACAGGTGTTTCTTTCCATCCATCGTGTTATTTTTTGTGCGGTTGCCGGTTAACGTCATGCGCTGTATTTTGAAGTGATGAGAGCTTGCTCACATTCACTTCTTACTTTCTATAATTTAATTTTTAAATTTTATTTTACTGCTATTTTATTAGTTAACGTGTTCTTGTATGTAAAAAAAATATTTATTTTTAATTATTAAAAAAAAAAAAAATAATCGACCAAAGTCGTGATTTGGGGCCCCCTAGCGTCCTGGGCCCATATGCCCAGCATACTCTGCATCCCCCATAACGGAGCCCCATATGTTACTATGTTACTTTAAGTGGAATTTTTACCCTGAGCCGTGCCTAATTTGTGACCTTGATATATGCAAATTGAAAATAAAATAGCTTAATAAAATTATAAGAATAAAAATAACATTTATTAATCTGGACACTTCACTGCTTATTGGTAGTTAATAAATCTTAAAATAATAGTATTATATTACTAGTACAATTCTAATAGTAGTATACTAGTGTAATAGTAATAGTATTGTATTAAAATAATAACTTGCTTTAACTGTGGTAGTTTTAAGTTCATTTAAATTCCTTTCAGTGTCCTGCAGAAGCATTTTATCCTATTGGGTATATCCTATACCAGAAATCCTCTCAGGACTGAACTGAATTTTTTTTTAGTTTTTTTATTTTTTTTGTATTATCCACATCTGCAATTCCCATCTGGATCCATTTGGAAATCCCTTTAGGATTGGTTGGTAGAAATTCCAATAGGATCCTGTGCACATTCCTTCAGAATTGTTATTCTCATTCCCATTCTCTCTCTCTTTCCGTGGCAGTCGACCAGTCAGACCTGTCTCTGGGTTGACTGTGTGCATCAGCAGTGCTGTTTTCAGTTTATTTTCACCCCATTGAGTGAATAGTCTGGAATGGGTGTGAGAGTTTCCTGTTTGACCCTGCGGTGGGTTCAGCCAGAGGGTAAGAGTTCAGTGAGACAAGTCATGAGACTTTCTGTAACCGCACAGCTCACCGTTTCTGCTGCCCTCTTTCTGGCCTGTCTGTCATTGTCCTTTACTCATCTACTGGCTGCTCTGTGCATGTTAGCATGCGGGAAGTCGCCCGGCCACTTCGATGAGATTTAATCACCCAGAAAATGGAGAGAGGTTCCTATGCACCTCATGTGGTGAATGTAGCCTGCCACCAGAAAGAGTAAATGGAAATGCCTTTATGTGCCTCATATGCGTCCGCAGGTGGCCTGAACCTCTCGTCTATGCATTGCGTTTCAAATAAACAGTAATGAGTGAAATGTAAGAATGATTATTTATATTCTGCAGATGTCATCTTTCTTCTTCTCTCTGGTGTAATAACCCAGAGTTATAATGGAAGAATTGTGTTTTTTTGCCTACAGTGCTACAATTATGATTTTGTTATAAATGTGCTGCCGTCGGCCTTTCTATGTGGAGTTTGCATTTAAGATGGATGGATGTGCTGAATATAGCTATTCATGTTAATGAACACTTAATGTAGCAAAAATAGCTTAAAGTATCTAACATAGTAGATACTTGCAAAGAACAAGTAAGCAGTTATCTGTCATTGCTGCACTGACTTCAGTACAGCTATGGCTCATTGAGTGGAGAAACACTATAAACATAATTTGATGGACTGGTGTGCATGATAGTCCTGGACTCCATCTGCTGTGGAGGTTCATTTGGAGGATAAGGACCACTCTTTGCAAGTCAAGTCAAGTCACCTTTATTTGTATAGTGCTTTATACAATACAGATTGTGTCAAAGCAGCTTTTTTTGTCAATAATGCAAGAGGACAATAACAGGGTAATTTTTCCAGCTAAAGTCAGTTCATTGATGATTCAGTGATGTCATCATCCAGTTCAACTCTCTTCCAATAGTTTCTGTGCAATCAGTCAAGCATCCCCAACTAAGCAAGCCAAAGGTGACAGCGGCAAGAAACCAAAACTCCATCGGTGACAGAATGGAGAAAAACCCTTGGGAGAAACCAGGCTCAGTTCTCCTCTGGCCAGACGAAACCAGCATGGTGTGGTTTAATTCCAGGCTGCAACACAAGTCAGATTGTGCAGAGGACTCGTCTGGTTCCCGTGGTCTTGTCCCGATGGCCGTCTAGTTGACACAGTCTTCGTAGGGGATCTGTCTCTAGGGCTCATCAACAGCTGACATCCCTAAACTTTAGTGCTGTTGAAAGTTATATTTCAGTTTGAAACTTATAAAAAATATTGAAACAAAGGCTTATAAAAGACTTTTTATTATCTACAAAGGCATCTGTTTTCCCAAAGAAGAAAACAGATCTCTTTGTTTTGAAGGTTGTCGAGTATAAAGAGCATTTAAAAGATCTTCATACTCCTAAAACTGCTGAATCAAATGTAAACACGTACCCAGGTCAAGGTCTCTCGGAAAATTAAACTTCTTAAGCCTGAGGCTAATTCAGCTTCAACGACATGCCCTTGTTATTCTGCACACACAAACACAACTACTCAACACAGCGTTCTTTGCTTGAGGAATCAATCTCGTCCACTGACAATAAGCGTAGTCTCTTTATCCTGTTACTCTCTCAAATAAGACAGTCGTTTGTCCTCAGTAATGTTGTTTACTAAACTGATGTGCTCAGAAGTGCGTTAAAAAATCAATCCGAGCAAGTCTTGTTGCTTTGGATCATAGAGACGGAGCGCTGTTTAGAAGCCTGCTTTTTGATTTGTGGCTATCAGCCATGTGCTACTATGATTCCATCAAGATACGACAGATTGAAATCAGTCTATCTTGTCCTATAAACCAACTTTAATAATTCAGAAGCATAGCTGTCAGCTACAGCTGGGCAATATATTAAATATTTACAGTGTATTTGCAATGATTTTGTTGCTTATAAATGTATAAATCATTGTCAGTCATTGTGTGTGGGGGGGGGGGGACTTTTGTGTTCGATTATTTATGTTTATTAAAATGTTTTAGTAGCAATACTCACCATCTTATTTGTTATTATTTTCATAGCACATTCAAATGTATTCTGACCCCTCCTTTTTAGTTCAGCTTAATGTTGCAACCTTATGCTGTAATACTAATGCTAAAAAAAATAAAAATATATAAAATTGAATTTTTTTTTATATTTTTCTCAGACTCGAGTTTTCATCTCAATCATCACCAGTTATGTTTTTTGTCTCTCTACAGCCATTGAGACTCAGAGCACCAGTTCTGAGGAATTGGTCCCCAGTCCTCCATCACCTCTACCCCCTCCTCGTATCTACAAACCTTGCTTCGTCTGCGATGACAAGTCCTCGGGGTACCACTATGGTGTCAGTGCCTGTGAAGGCTGCAAGGTAAACATGCTATTCATCCTTTCATCCCACCAAATGGAACCCATAAAATAAATATTCAAGTTTTCTCGCCTGCACAGTCTACTGTCCTGGCCTCAGGTGTGCCCTCTAAACAAAATAACGTTCAAACCCATTTGTGTTCAATTATTTACACAGTGAGTGCTGTTGAATTTCAGGCTAAGGTAAATTATGTTTAATTTTGTCTGCCAGTCTGGTGGATTAATGCAGGTTTCACGGGTTCTTGCAGAATATCTCAATATGAACACTCATTTTCTACATTCACATGTGCCAGTGTTTGGGATTGACATGCACATTTACTAACAGGTGTGAGTCTCAAAATGTCCTGTTCACACAACAGCTTAAAATAGAGGCTTGAATACATGCAATGGAAGTCAGTTTATATTCTATTTGTGACTATAACCTGTAACCATAGCAACAGTGATTAAAGTAATATCAAGTTTTATCGCACTTGACACAACAAGAGTCCAAATTCCTCTGTCAAATCTTAATTAACAGACAGTAGCTTTTATACCTTAGTGACAGCAGATCATTTGTGTCATGAGCAAACCACAAAACAGGAGCAGCTCCTGTGCACTGAATCTAAAACCTTCAGATAACACACAGCTTATGTCTGCGTCTATCAAGGTGGAATCAGATTCCAGAAAAGATCAGATGCTCTCCAACAGAAGCCACATTAAAATCCAATAACACATCTGAATAAAACAACTCTGTTTTGCTGTGCATTTACAGAATGCTACCCACTGATGCACTGCATCATCCACTTATTCTTCTCCTTTCTTCTTATTGTTTTCAATAATTTTTTTTAAATCCATTTTTGATCACACTTTATTTTAAGGTCCAGTTTTTACTATGAGTAACTATTAACTACTGTTAAGTTTAGGTATGGGTTAAGGGATCTAAAATGTGGTCATGCAGAATAAGGCATATTAATATATGCTTTATAAGTACTAATAAACAGCCAATATGCTAGTAATATGCATGCTAGTTAACAGTGAGAATTGGTCCATAAAATAAAGTGTTACCCAATTTTTAAGTGATCATCTGTTATGATTATTTTATTATTATTTAAAATATTTTTTATGTAAAGCACCTTGAATTACCATTGTGTATGAAATTATTTATAAACTTTATGAAAATAAAATAAACTTGCCTTGCCTTGACACTGTCTCTCGTCCCACACTGCAAACTCACTCTCTTGTCCTACAAACACAAGTGGCACTATCGATTGGGGTGAAAATAACCTCTGAGAACTTCAGGATTTATATTAATGTACTGCTGCAGCATTCATCTTGTTAAATTATCTTTTTCTTAGCTGAATTTTAAAATATAATATACAGGTAACATTAGAATAGGTTAAAAAAAACTCAGTACTCAATATTTCAGATTTTATTAGGGAAAGATCCCCCCCTGCGTATAAGTGATCTAAAAAAGAAATGACCAAATAACTACTAATTAATTTATCTCAGTAACCTCCTCTTATTGGACATTTTCAGGCAAGGAATAGATTAGTCATAACTAGCAAAAATGCCTAGGAATGAAAGAAGCAAGCCATTCAAGGCTGTGTGTTATACAGGTTATAGTAGCAGTGGTCACTGTAGTGCTGTTACAGCTGCAGGAAGAAGATGAGTTGCAGTGTGACTCTAACTGCAGGCTTTGAATAGAAAAGTAATCCAGAATCAAAACAAGAGGAAGACAACAGAGCAAGGATACAGCAAACGGTACCAAAACACATTTAGACATAAGCTGAAAGAAACGGAGGGCTATAAATACACAGGATAACAAGAAACAAAGCTAGAAACAAGGTAAGGGTAATCTGTAACCAAGGAAACAAATGAAAAACATGAAGAAAGTAACACAGAAAATATGAAATACAAACTCCATAGGAATCTCAGAACACAGAGCAAAGTTTTGCAATTTTCAATAAAGAGATTAACAAGTAATTTCGATTAATAAACTGAATAAATAGTTCTTCCACCACGTAAAATATATTTAATTATTTAACTGCAGGCTGTTCACTGTTCCCTATTAATGTAGCAACATTATTTAATTTCAACAATTAATTAATATAGAATGTGCAAATAAGCAGGTCTGTCTACAACACCTTGAGTATTCACGTGTTGTTAAATTATAAAAAAAAAAACTTAAAATCTTCAAGTCTTCGAGTATTTTAGGTCAAAGGGGTGTGGCTGACAAAAACAAAACTTTAGGACTCCCTGCATTACATGAACAAACATTAATATACGTGAAAACATCAATGACATTACACATTCAAGGTTTTCAGGTTTTCAATATTTTTGTCTATGAGTCAGATATGATGAAGACATAGTGTTTCACAGCTGTATATCAGCAGTGTTTAGTAAGTTGCATGATTATTTCTCTCATACATGGTCGAATTGACCGAGAGGTGTTTTTGGCCCCGAATTTAGAAGCATGGATCACAAATTTATTTACATGACCTTTACATGGCCAGGAAGGAAAAATTAAAAGAGAAAAAAAAAGAAAAAGCCATTGTGTGAATAATAAGTTATCATGTAATCTGTTAAAAAGTAACAGTAATCTAATTATGACCATTTTAAAATGTAATATAATCAAATTACAAGTACTTAATTTTTGTAATCTGATAACATAATTCTGATGAATCCAGATATGTGTGAGCCCTGTGATGGACTGGCCCACACCTGTGGCCCAAGATGCTGGGACAGGCTCCAGCATCCCCACGACCCTATTTAGGACAAGCATATAATCAATAGATTAATCAAAATAATCATTAGTTGCGGCCCAACTTGAGAATATGATTATTGTAGCCGTTATTAGACTTACATATCCATATACACACTCATTCTGCATCATGTGACGAGAGAGAAGGGGAAGCAAAATTAGCTTATCCAGGCCAGACTGCCTTAGAATGGGTGACATTAACAGCTTCGAATGAGGATTAGAATAAGAATTATAGGATGTTTCTGTGTCATATACAGTATACGTCCCTCTGGGCACAGCGCCATTGTAAGGAACTTCTAAGGATGAACTTCATGGAATAATAGGCGAGTCGAGGGTGCTGTATAGCCACAGTATCTAAAATCACACACACACAAATAAGTAAATAATTCAGTGTAATTTAAGCTGTTTTACTCATGGGGACCAAAAACCTGTTTTTACTATCCTTGTGGGGACATTTGAACACCTGAACACACACATACACACACATTTCAAGTATATAATACAGAGCCATGCATGTTTCTCTGCTGTCGAAAAAAAAAAGGCAAAATGTTAATTGTGTGTGTCTGACATGGGCATGCTTTGTTGCATTTGGATGCTGGTGTGCTGGATATACTGTCACAAAGACACATAAATCTATAACCACAAACACACACTCTAGTACATGATAGGCTGGTTGCACTAGATTTGAAGCCTGCAGCAAATATTTAGGCAATAGGATACTGTATAATGTCACTCTCCAAGGCTTCTGTTTTGAATAAATAATAAATTATAAATAATGGAAGTGTTAAATATACCACACACTTATGTTTCTGACACTGTGCACCATGCAACGTGTCTTTTTATTATAAGTGGGATTTTTTTTTAAAGGGATGTGCAATTTTATCGTTTTGACTTCTCAATAAATCAACTGAGTGCTCTAACAGAAAAGAGTAGTTATCGGGGTGAATTCTGTCTATATTATTATTATTTATAATGATTATTATTATTTTAAATTGAAGCTCTATGCAGTGTTCAGGCATACTCTTAAATTTGGTCAATCTTTTAACTTTTCAAGTTTTTGCCCCATAAATGCATCTGATTTCTAATTCTCTGCCTGGTGATTCACACACATAAAGCCAAGAAGAATGTGAGCCCAAAGATACAACTGATGCATGTGGCTCTCTTCTGCTCATTTGCATCATTTGCCATGAGCATGCTTTGTTTGATATTGGGTTAGAGATCTGATTTGAATTGGTAACATAGTGAGGAAACATATGGCTGAGCATACGTTTATGCATATGCATACAGAAAAGACACATCTCAAGCTAAGCCAAATAAAGGCGCCAGACTTTGACATTGGCATCTTTCTGACATGTGTCCTCTGTCTTTCTGTTGCTTTAAACTTGCTGTCCCTAACAAGTTTTCGGAAACTTTAAGACATTAAGAACACTTTGAATCGAGGATGAATTGCTGGCATCTCTTTCTTTTCTGTTACCTGGATGTGCACTGTGTTCACAGTGCAAGTTATAAACAAACCGTTACAAAGCAACAATACCTTCTGAGGTGGAGTTTTTGTGGATTGAGCACATATTGCACTCTGTAACTGGCTGAAAACACTATTTTGAGCACAAGCACAGCTCATTCACTTTGAAACTGCAGGTTCCATATTTAATTAAATCACAGCCTTTGCGGTTTATTAATCATTGCTTTTATGACAACAAGGCCATATCATAATTGTGATTTTTCACAGCCCTACTTTCATACTGCTTTGAATTAATAATTACCTTGAAATATACATTTATGAAATGATTAAGGAAAGGCAATGAAAATGAATAATGCATAATTTATAATTAATTCTAAAGTGAGGGTCATATAATGACTCAAGTATTACCAAATACTTCAGAGGGGATTACTAATTATTTGGATCGGTATTCTAAAGTGAAAAGCATGATAACTCCCAAATATTGACTGAAGTCAACTTTCAAAATGGAGTTTATGGAGTTTTTGTTTACAAATTTTTTTTTTTTTTTTTTGAAAGATGTTTAGTCAGCTGAACGTTTGTCATGTTGTTAAACAACAGTACAATCCACTGAACACACTACTTCTGTCTCTCACGGCCTCATTTTCATTTCTGTAAAAAATTAAATATGGCGCTACTCTGACAAAGGTCTATTGTACTTTTGAAATTACGTATTATGATGTACTTAAGTCCCACTTAAAAATCATTAAGTCCAGCTAACTGCATAATGAATTTAAACTATAATATATTTTCATTTAATTTCAAATAACATGTAACTATGCATCCAAAAACATTACATTCAGTACTCTTTTTTTTTTTAAATATGCTAAAGTGTACTTCTTTTCACAAGGAATTGTATAGACTATGAAAGAAATATGCCTTTTAATTTCTTTGTAATACCACCAGCATTCAGCATTTTTAAAATAAAATTGCAGTGCAACTTAAACTGCAGCTTTCAGGAAAATGCTGTCCACAAGTTTTGCCCCACCATAGAAGCAAGGTCTGCATCATATTGCTTGACTCGCACTTTTAATTATCTTATTGATGTGGACATTAAAATTCTGCATTAGACTTCAATATACTTTAAGGAGTTTTAAACAGTGTTCTCCTTGACCTTCACGAGTTAATGTGTGTAGAGAATTTATGCATTACCTTATTCAATTAAAGGGAAAGTTCACACCAAAATGAAAATTCTGTCATTAATTACTCACCCTCATGTCGTTCCAAACCTGTAAGACCTTCGTTCATCTTCAGAACACAAATTAAAATATTTTTGATGAAATGCAGAGCGCTTTCTGACCCTCCGTAGACAGCAACAGAACTACCGAGTTCAAGATCCAGAAACGTACTGTAGTAAGAACTGGCCCCCCGACTGAGCCTGGTTTCTCCCAGGGTTTTTTCTCCATTTCTGTCACCGATGGAGTTTTGGTTCCTTGCCACTGTCGCCTTTTTGGCTTGTTTAGTTGGGGATGCTTAATTTCTGACAATATTGTTGACTTGATTGTTATGCCTGTTATTAATGCCATCATCTTTTATATCAAATACTGATATTTAATCAACAAATTCAGTTAGAATAATAAGACACTGTAGGGCTATCACCAAATCAAATTAAATCAATATCAACAAGATCCATTGATCCACACTGCAGAAATGGCCTTTAGGTCTGTAAATATACAGTATTTTTCTAACTATGGTATTTGTATTATGCTGTCCTTATTATGTCCCCTTACTCATTTAAAAAAACCCTTAACTGTCACCGTCCCACCTGTGGGATGCTTGGCGCTCTTTTTTGTTGTTGTCCTTTTTCTATATCAAATCTTTTAGTAATCATCATAAATTATATATCATTTGAGAGCTTAGAAGCCCAAGATTCATCCTGTGATAACCATTTTGAAATCAGACATTGCTTTACCATGGAAATGGTACTTTAAAATGTTTTGGCGGTCTCCTCCCCCTTAGTGGGCGGTGTCAAGTGTCATATTACAAAATGCATTACGGTCTTTTAGAATCAAACCTTTTTATAATCTTGACAACAAACATATCATTGGAATGGAATGGAGTCTCAGGATTCCATCCATATTTGGTGGTAAGTAATAAGTAATAAGTATACAGAGAAATCTAGACATTTGTGACAGAAAAATTAATTTAAAAAATTCAATGGAGTTTGGATGGCACCCGGTGGCTGTTTGTGGTATAACGGCCTAAATAAAATCTCACAGGAACCTCAATTTTTTTCATATCAACTTCAAATTTGGAACATAACTTATTTAGACATAAGGGTTTAATTTTATACCAATTTTAGCGTAAAACCTGTTATGTAAAATATTTATTATATATAAAATAAAATAAAAAATAGTATAGTGTGTTCATAAATTACAACAATTTAAGTTTGGATAGTGCACTTTCATGCCTATTTTAAAAAATGGGGGGTGACAGTTAAGGGGTTAACATTTAATACAACATACATTGAGATCAGTTTGCAACCACACCTGTTAAGCTTGCGCTGCTCTGTCTGTTAGCACAAGCTGATAAATGGATCTCATGGTCTGGCTGCTTTTGGAGTGTTTGCCATTTCATGTTTCTCATATGCTACAGAAATGGCAGTACGTAATCAAAGAGAGTTGAGCCAATTTGATGTTGCACCAATGCGACCAAAGTGTAATGTAATTAGTTGCACCAGCAGGAACAAATCTCACACAATGCAACAGTTAAGTCTCTTTATGCCACTTAAATAAAGCTGCGAACATTGAGTGCATGAAGTATACAGAATTTAACGATTTGTTTAAATAAGTGTATCATCTGGGTATTTGAAGTGCACTTCTTGGAATTTTCAGTGTGATCACTCACTGTTTATACTGCAAAACAGCAGAGTGGCTTAGTATTCAAACTGGAATGTACCTGAGGTGTTGCAGGATTAATCTCTTTATTTTAGATGTGAGAAGTGCACAGTTTCTGGATGCCCCATCTATGATTCTGGGACAGGAAACTTTCTAGAGCTGAGGTATCCGTATCGTAGAGACACAGAGAACAGATATAGAAGAAGACGCCGTTTTTGAACTTCCAAAGCTCTGGCATCACTTGATCATCAAAGAAAGTGAGTCTGAAATGAGGATTGGCTTTAGAGACTCCAGAAGTGGCTCCACCATTAGCAACTGACACTTTAAAAAAAAAAATATTTGATTAACCCTGTAATCCTATTTGTTTGTTTGGATCAAAAGGTGTGTATTTTGGACATGAGGTGCACCAAGTTGTGCTCTGATCTATTCAGATGCGGCACTTCTTTTAATTTACTGTCCACAATCTTTGGGGAAAAAACACTTCAGCATACTTTTTAAAAATTACTTAGGTTACACTTTACTTTAAGGTGTCCTTGTCACAGTGTAATTATGCATTTAAGTACTGAGTAATTTTAATTAACTACAAGTACTTACTATATGCTTAGGGTTAGGATTTGGGTTTGGCTTAGGGTTACTTGCATGTAATTATGCATAATTAATTGTTATTATAATAGTAAGTACATGTTACATGTGTAACAAGGACACCTTAAAATAAAGTGTTACCATTACTTATATGGAAGTGACGCATGTTAATTGTGATTAAATTAAAATATATTAGGTGTTTTTGACTTAAAAACCTCTCTGTGAAATTTTTATAATTACTTCTATTGTCTTTGAAATAGTTAACGTGTACATAACTAATTGAAGTAAAATCACAATTATGATATGGCTCGGTTTACATTAAAAGTAAATGTAAAAGTAATGATTAATATACTGCAAAAGGATGTGATTTAAATAAATAAATATGGAACCTGTTTCAAAGTGAATCAGTTGTGCTTACACACTGCTTCAAATTATAATCAAGTGCTTTGCATTTAAGTGCTTTGCATGCTTTAAATCATGACAAAAAATTATTAAAACATAATGATTTAAAACGTTCTTTAATGTACAATCTCTAAGAGAAATGTGTCCAAGTGATTGTGGGAAAAAAAAAAAACTTTTTAAAAGTGTACATAAGTGTGTTCAGATACAGTCATTGTAACATACTGATTTAAAATGTAGAAACATGGTCATGAAAGTGTACTCTTTTTAAATACATATATGAAATACATTTAAGTGCTCTTTTTCACGAAGCCAAGCTTGATAACTTTGAAAGAAGTGCTACAAGTGAATCTATAATCTAAACAAAAAGCAGTACTTCAAGTTTTTTATTTTAATTTATTGAACTTAAGTAAACTTCAAGTTTATTTTTCAAGTACACCTTATGAAGTAAGTATCAAATCAATGTACTAGCAGCATACTTGTAAAGGTTTCAAAAATTTTTGGAAGTAAATTGGCCCAATTTTAAGTTCATAAAAGTATTTTTAAGTGAAAAAGATCAGGTTCACCCATGCACTATTTAAGTTATTCTATTCCACCTAAAGCTGATTTGTTACTGTAAATTTTAATATGTACGTTTAAAAGATATGTAAAACATATGCTGGAGTACTACCTCATATCTCTGATAAGTACAGAAAATGTAGACTGAAAATATATGTACTTTATTTTAAAATGCGTGTACTAATGGTGTACATTTCTTTTTTTGCGAGGATAGATGGGATGAGATAAGTAACTCAATTAACATGTACCATTTGCAGTAGATTTGAGAGAAAAACAGCATAATAAGCTGAATGATTTCTGTCATGCTGATGAAGAAAGAAATAACATGAAGGTTAAAAGATTGGAATTGAGAGTGTAGCAACTTCCTAGATTCCTAGACACTTTCTTCTTCACACAGTTCCGAATCCAACTCAGGTCATTTCCATTTGATTCTTATTTCCTATCCAATTAAAGAGGAAACAGGCCAAAAAAATAGGCCACTTCTGTATTCTTAAAAAATACAACTGGTGCCATTTTGCATCTCAATTTTCAATTATAAGTAAAATAAAATCAGATAATTGCAGTATTTATGCTACTTTCACTTTGTATACAATTGTTTTGTACATTGTTGGATTATTTGGATTACGATTCAAGAAAATATACGTGTAAGATTTTAAAACAGCGGTGTAATAATTAGTAGTACGAGTTTACATTATTCTTTCTTACATGTCCGTCTTGTTTGAACTTGTTTTTCAGACTACTAAAGTGAATTCGCTTTAAATATTATATAGGTCATGCCCTGTAATTTTACGTGATAGTTATTTGTCAGTAATACAAATGATCGTGTGGCTGACTGATCGGCTGACATTAGGTACGCAGAGTTTGTGTGATCATGTCTGTGCATGTGTGAGACCAGACATTTGGCACTGTTTCAGATCCATATCTCTCTTTGTTAAGTGCCAAGCCTTACACACGCTTACTACCCAGGCTTTCCCACCGATCCACTTCAGTTTCATCAAACTTTAATGCCATGTCATCCAGCCGTACAGACCCAGTATAAAGTGGTTTCATGTTACGCCATTGTTCCCTGAACTTCAGCAGTAAATGGCTTCTTGAAAATGTCCAAAGATTTTGGTTCTGTCTGCTGTGTAATTCGGTCTGACGGAGCTGTTTGTGAACCTTTCTTACAGTGAGGGACACTGGAAGTCTTTTGGGTCTGTCACTGATATGTACTGCCTAGGATATGAGGCTTAGACCCCTGTACACCTGCCATTTAATCAGACTAATGCTCATTTATGGAAACAAGGGTAAATGTTACTACTCAGAAGTTACTCTTTTATAGCTAAGGAGACTAAATTGAGTTCTCAGTTAAGGTTAAATGTTGACAAGTAAAATGAGACAATTATCTAATGCTAATAGACTAGCACATGAGATTGCCACAGTGCATTACCATTTTTTAAGAACTGTGAGGGGTGTAGAATTACTCAAGCCATCTGTGTTGTTCACCATTTCCAAGAATGAGATAAGAGCTCATTGGATCGCTCCTTAGAGACCTATAGAGCAAGAGCACAAGGGAGGTGTAACCTACAGTCTCTTGTCTATTTGGCCATTAAAAGCGTTCTTTTTGACAACAGCTATTCAATTCTTACTCTGTTATCTTTTGTGGTTTTATGTTCTTGGAGGGGCAAAGACAAAAAGGCTTCATTTGATCAAGACTTGTCTTGTTAGCTGTGACAGGACCTGACCATGACATCCCTTTCTCACATGATCAGCAGAAATACAGACATCCCAAAGACTCCACCACTCTGCTACTGCTACTCAGAATGAATTAAAATGAATTCTGTCTCTCTCTAGCATCTCTGTCTGAAACTAAAGGCCCAGATGTTCTTCAAGCAAAATTGAAGAACAGACTGGTGTGATGTCATTTTGTACTAAATTTGGCCAAAACAAAGTTTGTTTGAAATTATTTTCGGTAGTTGAAAACAGCTCATCAAAGAAAACGTTCTGGTAAACTTCATTTCGGCTTGTAAATACCTTCAAACTACAATGGGTCTGTGATAATAGCGTGCAGCACATATTTAAATATTTTTCCAAACAGTGCTTCCAGCAGTGTGGGCAGCCTCAAAATGTTCAAAAAACAGTATACCATTGCTTCTTTCAACTCCTGAGTGAAGAAGGAAAAGAAACTTTGCTGTAATTATGTCGGGGACTTAAAGAGTCAAAGCAGGCCTTCTTTCTGTAACTTCCTCCCATTTTTAGAGGTGTTACCAAAGTCCCTTTAAGGCAAGTCATTTCACTCGCCGGCCATCTTTGAAACGCCTCTCGGGCATGCAAATGCAGCTCCTATCTATTTGAATGGGGAAATTCTCTATGAATGGGGAAATTAACATCAAATTCTCCAAAACTGTTCGCCAAGCTTACGATTAAATTTCATATTTGAAATCACCAGTGAAATCTGACAACAACTGTCTCATAAATGTTGCTTCTTGTGTTCCAATAGCGTTAAAAAAAAGCCTTTTTTTCAGGCTAGACCAAAATGCTGACTGTTTCTATAGCAACCGGGACTTCTAACAGCAGCTGCAGGGACACAATGACTTTGCCGTTTAGCGATTGGCTCTTTTACTCAGAAAGCGGGGCTTCCTTCGACAGGGCGGCAATATTGAGCGTTGCATTTTTCCCCATTCAAAACTATACAAGTGACACGTCTTGGGTATTCTATAGTCTTTGGTGTTACTTAGGGTTAGGGATTTAAACAAACTCCCTAATTTTGTGCCTGGTGAGCGATGAAAATGGCAAAGAAATCACAGAGAATTATATTGGCCTTAGTAAGGGCAGTGCCATGTTTATTTTTGACAAAAGAAATGGGGGATAGAAGTACTGTCAGGATTGGACCTGTTTTGTCATGTGTTTCAGTTCCTGTTTTGCCTTATTTGGTCATGTTCCTGTCCTCGTTTAGTTTGATTATGTTCCATTGATGTCACCTGTGTTCCCCAATCATCCCCTGTATAAAAGTCCTAGTCTGTTCAGTTTGTGTTTGTCAGGTCTACGCGTTCTCTACGTGTGTTGGCTCATGCTCCCATTGTGGATTATCTCCTGTGTTTCTTGATTAAAGACTGTTAAACGTCTCCTCGTGACTCCAGCGTGTTCCCTCAACAGCGTAGCGTGACAGAAGACCTGACCCAAAAATTGTTACCTCTGTGTTTTCCTCGTTTTTCCCAGTATCTTTTTTTTCCGTTGTGTTCCCTGGATGGATGCCCTTCTTCGCCCTGAATATCTCCTCTTCCTGCTGGAGCAGGGGGACAAAGCTCTCGAGGACCATACTAGACTGTTCCAGCTGCTAGCAAGCACCACCAGCTACCCGGATGACGCGCTCTGTGCGTTATACGACGCCAGTCTAAACATTGAGTGCAGAGCGCCGTCGTACGAAGATGGTCTTTGAGAGGATTTTGGCGCGTTTGTGGAGTGGATTCTGGCGAGAAACGGGTCAGACCCACTCCGGACCCAGAGCCCAGCCCACCATCTACCCACTGTGCGGAGAGCTAAAGCCCAAGCCCACCGATGACGGAGAGCCATTTCCTGCCACGATCAGTGAGCCAGCGCAAAGCCGAGCGACTGAGCAGAGGATCGCCCCGGACGTAGAGCTGAATCCGTCAGACCAGGTGCAAGAGCACCGTGCGAATAGGGCTCTAGTCTGTTCAGTTTGTGTTTGTCAGGTCTACTCGTTCTCTACGTGTGTTGGCTCAAGCTCCCATTGTGGATTATCTCCTGTGTTTCTTGATTAAAGACTGTTAAACGTTTTCCTCATGACTCCAGCATGTTCCCTCAACAGCGTACCGTGACAAGTACAGTATTTTCAAAATACTGTGTAAATGTGTAAGTCTTTTCCTTACAGCATCGTTTTAATTTGAGTAAAATTCAGTACGGAATCCACACTGCCTAAAGTCTATTGAAAGAGGAACAAGAACCGTATGCAGAGACCTAAGAACACCCTAAAACCACCTAATAATGCCCTAGCAGCCTTGAACACCGTAGGAGCCTGCTTAGTAATGTACTAAACCACCCATCACCAAAGCAACATGCCTTAGTCAAACAACTGCATCTGAATATCACAGAGACATGACTAGGCTTTTTTGGATGTAGGAAGCTTAAAGGCCCAGGCCCAGGAGGGGCACAGAGTAGCAAGGGGCCTGACCAAACTTTGTGCCAAAATACTTTATCAAAAAGACATAGGAATGATTTTTTCCCCAAAGCCGAGCGACTGAGCAGAGGATCGCCCCGGACGTAGAGCTGAATCCGCGGCTGAGCTGAGTATGGCATGGCGAATGTGCCACACCGAAGAGGTGAGGGCTCCAGTCCCCGAATCCAGTCCAGAGCGCCATCCTGTTCCCGTGTTCAGCCTAGAGGGGGCTCCCGATCCAGAGTTTATATTGTGTTGTGTTTAAGGGTTAAAGAAAATGTCCATGAACTTAACAGAAAATGTCCTGACAGAAAATTACCAATACCAGGACCTTTTCAGTTTTCTACTGATTTTATTTTTCTTACACTGTAGCAACACACAAACAAACCTCTCTTAGCAATGCCCTGGCAATGAATCAAAACAGCCGATAATTTTGATTTTAGTTTCAAATGGGCAAGCACTACTCATATTTTCATTTTCTTTTGAACATGAATATATGTTCAAATGTTAATGTTTCCTAATCTGTACTTCTGTTATTTTTTTTCTCAGTGTCTCTATTTCTCTCTCTGGTCTCCTGTGTCCTCTCTATTTTCGTTACCCATGATAAGATGTCTGTGCGATTAGGACTGAAATATGATCCTGTCCTGGGCCCGTACTGAATGCTTAGACAACACAAAATGCCAGAGCAAGCGGGACGGAATGGAGAATAGAAGTGGGGTGGGAGGTAAATAATTGATGAGCGACACTTTCGTTTTTTTAATCTGTAAATGAGAAGCCCAGACACACTATCTGTACCCCATTAAGATAACAAGATGGAAGATAATGATCCTAGTCAAGACACAGTTTACATTGACAGAGCTCCTCAGGTATAGCATTCAGTTTTTGTTAGACGCTTTTGTTAAGGATGGATAAACCATGTGAAGTGAACCAGCACTTATCTCCATATCACTACAGAGAGCTGGACAATCATCAAAGATCCTCTCACACACAGACAGATCTTGCATTATCTTGTCCATTAATCTGTGCCGTTTACATGCCACTTGTTGTAAGTCATCTGAGAACAGAAAAGTCTACAGAAGGAACCTCAGCCAGGTGAGCAGCCAGTTATCAAAGAAACAGGACACACTGTTCAACATAATCTGACATCTTCTGTACAGCAGGGGGATCCTTGTAGCCTTGAGGGATTTGTAGTAATATTTTTTTTTCACAGTACACACCTTTTTTTTCATTCAATTCAGTTTGGACTTCAGAAATGAGTAAAATATTTTTTGCCATGGGTGGCAAAGATTTTAGCATCACAGCTAAAAAGTGCTGGCATAGAATAAAATATTCATTCCCGGATTTTAAGAATCAATATTGAGATATTTCAAATGATCTTGACTTATCGGGGAAAAACAAAACGTCTTTGTTACTATTGTAACTTCCATTCCCTGATGGATGGAGTGAGATGTTGTGTCGATGTAGTGACACTAGAGGTTGCCCTTAGGAGCCCCAAACACCACTGAAGATTCAGAAAAAGATTCAGAATTTGCCTGCCACTCTCCCAGACATATGGGTATAAAAGGATGCAGCTTGTTACATTCATTCAGGTTTGTGGTGAGGAGCCATTTCAGTGGGTAGTTCAGTGTTGTTGAAGGAGGGACGCACTGTTTCTTTCCCTTCATTAGGGAAAGCAGGACACAATAGTAACCAAAGACTTTACCTATCTGTCACTCACTCAACATTGTGTTGATGGAGTGACACTAGGGGTCTCTATACTAACCACCATAACCAGCTGAACTGTTATGAGGTTTGGCAATGCAGATGCAGGCAGGCCGATGCATGTCCAATAACAAACGCACAGTGCCCGTGTCATAACCCCTCCCAACACACAAAGTAATTTGGCATAGTCCCACCACTACAAGGGAGCGGTAAAAAACCATACTTACAAGAGGTCGTTCCAGCTGTTTCTGCCTTTTTTTTCAGACATTTGCACTGGGGAAAGGTGTTTGTTTTCCTATGCAGAAAAAAAGAACACTGTGGAGACCACATTCTGCTGAAAGGAGATTAACCTGTGGAAAATACATCACATGGACTTACAAGCAGGAAGTGCCACATGTGGAAAGAAGTCTCTGTGGTGGGTCCTGCCTGAGAAGGGGGAAGACAAGAGAGTTTACCTACAGGGAAACCAAACAGTCGGAAATACATCATATGGGATTACTGTTAGGGAATCAGCACATCAGAATCAGAATCAGAATGAGCTTTATTGCCAGGTATGTTTACACATACGAGGAATTTGTTTTCGTGACAGAAGTGCAATTAACCCAAGTACAAGGGCTCATCTGAAAAGGGCAATAGCATATGTAGTGGGCCGGTAGCAAAATTCCTCTGCCGAATTGGCTACTGATGAGTGCTGGATACAATACACTATCTGTATTGTATAAAGCGCTATATAAATAAAGGTGACTTGACTTGGAGAATAGGAAGGGGTCCAGGGTTCCCCAGACATGGAGAACTCACATGGATGAAAAAGCACACATTAATCATTTCAGAGAGGGGTAAGGTGCTGAATGCAAGTGAAACTCCCATCCAGTTGCCTGAAAATTACCTATTTGTACCCATTAATACTCAAGAAAAAAATTGGGATCTTTTGAAAATCTTGCAAAAGTATTGAGTATAGCCCAGCCTGCCACTCTGCAAAGCCATAGTGGAGTGTCCTCGCACTCCAAGGCAGCAAGCACACACTGGTCATACTAATGATAGGGCTAGGTCTGCCTCGTCATGAGGAAGTACTTGCAAGTTCACCACTTGATTTCTAAAAAGGTGGATCTTTGGACACATTGCCGGTCGAGGGTTTAGGGCAACATAAGAGTATTCGGGGCCTAACTCAAGGCACTCTTTGCTAACAGAGAGCACTTGTAAGTCTCCAACCCTCTTAATAGAGATGAGCACGGCTGAATCTAAGGGCTCAAACAGAGCTCTTTGTAGAACTTTCAGCACCAAAGAGAGCTCTCAAGAGGGAATAAGGCATGGCCTTGGAGGATTTAATCTCACCGCACCTCTGAGGAACCAAAAAATCAGGTGTGCTTCCTGATTGCATGGCGATGTGCTGCTGTTAGCGGCAAAATACACCTTCAAGATGGAGGGGCATAACCAAACTGATAGTGCATTCCTGTGGATCTTTGCCCTGGGAAGAACACCAATTAACAAAATAATGCCACTTCAAAGCATACAGCTGCCTCATAGAGGGTGCTTTGGCTTAAGTGATAGTGTATATCACTCCTGGTGATAGCCAACTTAGACTTTTCACATCCCATCCAGGGCCAAGATGTGGAGGCTCCAGAGGTCTGTGTGAGGGTACCAGATTGTGCCCTGCCCCTGAGAAAGAAGATTGTTCCTGAGGGGGATTTGCCAAGGTGAGGCTGTCAAGAGGAGCATGAGCTCCGAAAACCAAGTCTGGCTGGGCCAGTAAGGTGCAGCCAGCAAGACTTGTTCTTCTTCCTCCCCAATCTTGCACAGCATCTGTGCAATCAGGTTCACTGGGAGAAATGCATATTTGCACACTCCCTGGGACCAGCTGTGTGTCAGAGCATCTGTGTCGAGCTTCAGTCAGGAAATACCATGCATAGCAGTGGAACAGGCTCTATCCTATCCTTTGCCAGAAAAACTTATCTTCGCACGCAGGGCAGACACGTCTTCGCCTCGCACCGAGGTGAAAAGGATGCTATTGAACCTGGGTGGGCGCCTGGTGAACTGAATCATGTAAAAGAGTCATTGTTCTGATGAGCCAGGGTGATGGATTTGAAAGCTTTAAACCACACACCCAACCTCTGTGCGAGGGGCACCAAGGGAACAGCAGTTCTTGTTTGTATGACTTAGCAGTGGTGGATGCATCGTGGTGAGACAAAGGAGATGCTGCCAGGTCAGAAACTATCATTCCAGATCTTGTGATTCTGGACATAAAGGAATTGATACACCTACCTTGCTCCGGGCCTGCAATGGGATGGGTCTGTGACGGTTGATGACACATTTACCTGACTGTGAGTGCAGTGTAAGCACCACAGCTGAGCGCTCGTGAGCTGTCGTGAGAATGAGGGCCATATGTATTGATTATGTGTGTGTGACTCAGGAATGCTTTAAAGTCCATCTGGGATTCTTAGCACCGGGCTGGCGGTCAGGCAGTGTCACTTTCCTGTGGGGAGCCTTCCATTGGAGCCGGGCAGCCGGCTAGGGCCGTGGCAGAGCCAGTGCAGCAGCCACAAGTGGGGGACCTCGGCAGTGGGCAGATGAGGAGCAGGACTTCTGTGGTCTGAAGCTGGCGGCCGAGTCACACCGGAAGGATATGTTTATTTGTATCCGTCTGTTTCTTCACCACTGAGAACTGCTGGGCAAAGTCCTCTAGTTTGTCACCAAATAGGCCCACATGGGAGAAAGGAGCACCAAGCGGGTGACAGATCCTTTTCCTATTTAGCGCCCAAACTCTGGAACAATCTACCTAGCGTTGTTCGGGAGGCAGACACACTCTGTCAGTTTAAATCTAGATTAAAAACCCATCTCTTTAACCTGGCATACAGGCCTGGCATACAGACCATCGCATTTCTATAATTCAGATCCGTTAAAGGATTGCTAGGCTGCATTTATTAGGTCAACTGGAACCGGGAACACTTCCCATAACATCCAATGTATACGTTACATCGTAAGAAGAATGGCATCTACGCTAATATTAGTCTCTTTCATTCTTATTCAGAGGTCACCGTAGCCATACGGATCCAGTCCATATCCAGTCCAGATGGTGGATCAGCACCTAGAGATGACCTCTACAGCCCTGAATGTCAGCGGAGACCACGTCAACTAGATGCGTCCCAGAGACAGATCCCCTGCGAATACCTCATCACCTCGACGACCATCGGCACAAGACCACGGGAATCAGACAAGACTTCTGCACCTGTGTTGCAGCCTGGAATTAACATTTACATTTGGTCATTTAGCAGACGCTTTTATCCAAAGCGACTTACAAATGAGGACAATGGAAGCAATCAAAATCAACAAAAGAGCAATGATATACAAGTCCTATAACAAGTCTCAGTTAGCTTAACGCAGTACACGTAGCAAGGGTTTTTTAAATAATATAATAAATAAAAAGAAAACAGATAGAATAGAAAAAAAATAGAGCAAGCTAGTGTCAGAGGCCATTTTTGCTTTTATTAATTGTATAATAAATAAAAAG
Organism: Sinocyclocheilus rhinocerous; assembly: GCF_001515625.1. Taxonomy (NCBI): domain Eukaryota; kingdom Metazoa; phylum Chordata; class Actinopteri; order Cypriniformes; family Cyprinidae; genus Sinocyclocheilus; species Sinocyclocheilus rhinocerous. The sequence continues at coordinate 634,710 of NW_015656185.1, forward strand.
AAAACAAATAGATAGAA
>NW_015656185.1:635241-653158 GCF_001515625.1 Sinocyclocheilus rhinocerous
AACGCAAGCTTCTAGAGGGCACATAAGTCTGAAGTAATGAATTTAGGTAAAGGGGTGCAGAGCCAGTGGTGGTTTTGTAGGCAAACATTAATGCCTTGAATTTTATGCGAGCAGCTATTGGTAGCCAGTGTAAATTGATAAACAGAAGTGTGACGTGCATTCTTTTTGGCTCATTAAAAATTTATCTTGATGCCGTGTTCTGGATTAATTGTAAAGGTTTGATAGAACTGGCTGGAAGACCTGCCAAGAGAGCATTGCAATAGTCCAGCCTGGACAGAACAAGAGCTTGAACAAGGAGTTGTGAACCATGCCATGCTGGTTTCATCTGCCCAGAGGAGAACTGGCCCCCCGACTGAGCCTGGTTTCTCCCAAAAACATTTTCTCCATTTCTGTCACCGATGGAGTTTTAGTTTCTTGCCACTTTCGCCTTTGACTTGCTTAGTTGGGGACTCTTGACTGATTACACAGACACTATTGGAAGAGAACTGAACTGGATGATCACATCACTGAATCATCAATAAACTGACTTTAGCTGAAAAATTACTCTGTTATTGTTTTCTTGTACCATTGACAAACTATTTTCCTGTTTGACTCTGTAAAGCTGCTTTGACACAACCAGTATTGTATAAAGTGCTATACAAATAAAGGTGACTTGACTTGACTTGACCAAGAAAGCACACTTCCTTGGCATCCCTTATTTCTCCAAGTTTGAGGACCAGAGTAGACATCGCCCAACTGAGTGCCTGTGCTGTGACCTTCATCACCCATAGGGTGAGATCGTTCACTGCACACAGCTCCTGCATAAGAGCTGGGTCGGGACTACCCTTGTGCATGTTTCTCAATGCCTTGGCGTGATGTACCTGGAGAATGGCCAGGGCATCCTGGGAATTAAATTCACTCAAGAATGAACTGCCTTTATCATAGGAGAACTCAACTGGCAGAAATTATCATGCTGAGGAATAGGATGGTGCTGCAGAAGGGCCAGGATTTTGAGCAACTGAGGTGACTTTCTTCTTAAAAAAAGGAAGAAAGTCAGAATTGCAACATTTGATGGCCATGCTCTCACAGTGATCATATGTACCAACCATTAGAGGTGTTTGGGGCTCACAAGTACAACCCCAAGTGGTCACTACACTGAAATAATGTCGAGTGACTGACAGATAAGGAACATATTTTATTCAGCCTTAGTTGCCACAGCATTGCTGCATGGTTGCTCTGGTATTGTGAGTGGTTGCTACTTAGTTGTTTACAGGCTCAAGAGTCCACCCTGAATAATATTCTGTCCCCTCCTTTAATGTAAATCTATAGGATGCTTTTTGCAAGGGGAAAATGTAGGGTTTTAAATTGTATGAGCAATAATAATAGTTACACTTGCATTAACAAACAATGCTAATAATGAGCTTCATGCTTATACGTGAAAAAATATGTATGTATTTAATGTAGGTTCAAGATGTATTCTTTAAAAACACATCTTACTATCTCATGCAGTTTTGTCTCTCAGGTAAATCTTATACACATAAATACATGCTCACCTCCACATTTTCTTTGTTACAAGGGCAATGCAACATGCACGGACTCTCTGACCTTAGAAACCAACTGACTGCATAGGGGTAACGTCACAGCAGCCTTGGGCTCAGCACGCCAGCTGAACATTACAATAAACAACCAATCATCTCATCCATCAATGAGATATAGATCCATGCATGGGAATGTTTTGAGCTGACATTACCATAAATAACTGATTCTCTTAGCCAGCTGAATAATTCAGGGAGATGGGAGATTATGTCAGTGTTGCCATATGAAGTAAAGCAGGGGACCCCTGTAGCATCTGAGTGAGTGATCTTCGAGCGATATTCTCCAGAGTTTAATATATTACCCATCGTGCTTTCTATCCTAATGAACTTGCAAGACCTCATCAGTAAGGCAAATGGAAATTCTATCTTGCGTAGAACCACACACATGCATACACATCAACCGCAGAGTTTGTGTGCACACTCTCATGACTGATCATCATCTGAGTAGTATTGACCACAGAGCAAAAACAAATTAATTTTTACTAAAAACTTAAAGATGCATCCTAATATTTAATTCTCTAGGTAATAATTTTATTGTGTCAAGACCGATAAGAGGGTCCTGCTACAAATTGCTCTGCCAAAACCATCAAACCATTTTGAATTAGTCATTTTAATTAGGCCATATGAGTTATTTTTGAAAGCGTTGTTTCAAACTGTAATCTTCTGCATTTGCCTAATTATGAATGTAGAGTGCAGCTAGTCTAAAACTTAAACTTATCACATTAGAAAGGTGTTCTTCAACTAATAGATCTTTCAAAAATTAAAATTGTATCATCATTTATTCACCCTAAAGTCTTTCTAAACATTTATACTTTCCTTTCCTCTATGAAACACAAAGACGATATTTGAAGAACCTTTTAGGTGTTTTTTTATCCATACAGTAATAGTCAGTGGGGTCCAAAAGATTTAAGTTCCATAATGTGGAGTAAAGTAGCATAAAAGCAATCGACTGGTTTTAACCTGCATTTTCTGAAGTGATACAATCACCTGTTGGATCTGGTCACTTTACTAGATCCCACTGCCATTTTGTCTTGCATCCTAAATCAGTAAATGCTGTATTTTATCGGATATCCAGGATTGTCAGCCAAGAGGTTGAGAGAGGAAGCCGGAATATACCTAGCATTGTTCAGGAGGTAGACACACTCTGTCAGTTTAAATCTAGATTAAAGACCCATCTCTTTAACCTGGCTTACACATAACACACTAACGCATTTTTAATATTCAAATTCGTTAAAGGATTGTTAGGCTGCATTAATTAGGTCAACCGAAACCGGGAACACTTCCCAGCCACCCAGATCCAGTCTGTATCCAGATCAAATGGTCACTGCAGTCACCCGGATCCAGTCCGTATCCAGTCCATATGGTGGATCTGCACCTAGAGATGACCTCTACAGCCCTGAATGTCAGCGGAGACCATGTCAACTAGATAGCTCCAGAGACAGATCGGCGACCATCGGCACAAGACCACGAGAACCAGACGAGTCCTCTGCACAATCTGGCCCGTGTTGCAGTCTGAAATTAAACCACACCATGCTGGTTTCGTCTGGCCAGAGGAGAACTGGCCCCCCGACTGAGCCTGGTTTCTCCCAAGGTTTTTTCTCTCCATTTCTGTCACCGATGGAGTTTTGGTTCCTTGCCACTGTCGCCTTTGGCTTGCTCTGGCAATATTGTCAACTTGTTTGCACAGACACTATTTGAACTGAACTGAGCTGGACGATGACATCACTGAATCAATAATGAACTGACTTTAACTAAAAAATGTAGTGTTTCCTATTGTACTCTTGCATTATCGACACACTATTTTCCTGTTTAATACTGTAAAGCAGCTTTAACACAATCTCTATTGGATAAAGCGCTATATAGATAAAGATGACTTGACTTGGCTTGACTTTGAAAGAGTTGAAAGCAGGAGACAAAACAATTGTAAAAAAAGAACAATGATTATTAAATTATCTTATTTGTTTCTGATTCAATGTTCAGACTTTGTCTGACCAGCACAAATTTAAGATGCTTCACAACATCATCCCATGAAACCTGGAAATGGAGACAAATGTAGATAATTGGAAATACACTAAAACCATAAGTTGAAAGCTACAGCCAATGTAAAATACTTTACATTGTGAGGCCTACACTGTAGAAAAGACCAGCAGTGCTGGTTACAATTATATGCTGAATGCCGGTGTGTATCCTAACTAGCTTCCTTGATTAACCAGCTTTTCATAAGGGCAGACCCATACCAAGTTCTAGACCACAAAATTAAGACTCTGTCTCTCCACAGGGTTTTTTCCGCAGAAGTATCCAGAAGAACATGGTCTACACATGCCACAGGGAGAAGAACTGCATTATCAACAAGGTGACTCGAAATCGCTGTCAATACTGCCGGCTACAGAAGTGCTTCGCTGCGGGAATGTCCAAAGAGTGTGAGTGCTAAAAACCTTCATCCTACACACACACATGCACTTCAGCTCAGGATTTTGTCCCTTGAACAGATACGTCTATTTTTGCATACCTGTCTCAACTTTCAAATTGTGCATATTATTTTTGGTCATTGAACCGCAATGAGTAATATCATGGCAGATTACTCATCTAACTCATTTATAACATATTCACTGTAATATTCTGTAATATTGTCACTAAAATGTTGTGCCCTATGCCTTTGAGAATTAGGGCTTTAATTGTTTGGCCTTTTTATACGTAGTATAAATCAACTAATGTGAAGTCACAGCAGTTTTGTCAGAGATGAGTAGGGATGCCCTACTCATCTCTGACAGAAGAGGGTTAGTCAACTAAATTAATATAATAAATCGCTTAGTCGCAGAAAAAAAATTGTCTGTGTCTGTGATGGACAGATTGGTAATCAGCTGGTCCTTGAGGAAATCGATTCAGATTCTTATCGATTCCTAGTTTCAATTCAAATAAGGTAAAAAAAAAATTAAGTCAAACGTTTAGATGTCAAACATATTTATTCTGTCTTTTTACAAAGCATTCTGTTGTAGCTCAATAACATGAGCAAAAAATCAGCAGCCTATAGAACACTTATGGTTTTAACAAAAATACCACAGCAAAAACAACTAGACTGCTAAAATAAATGTAAAATTAAAGAAAACAGTCAGTAATAAAATAACAAACAAATCAATTAGCAATAGCTCTTCTGTTCTGTACCTGAACACATTTGTGACCCTGCCTGTGAAAACCCAGCTAAAATTTTTGTGATTTACTGTTTTCTACATAAAATCATCCTTCATAAAGATGTAGAACATTCTGTGAAAATATAACCTTTATATCTTTAATATTGACTGAGTAAGGCCATGTCAAAGATTGAAATCATAGTGAAATTAATGAAATCAAACTTTGATGCTTGTTATCTCATAATTCGATTTTGAGACTTTAGCCTGTACATTTCAGGTACAGAAAATGATATCAAAAGTTTAAAAACACTGCATAGTTTTCTTTTCATAAATAAATTACAGATTAATCCTCATTAAAGTTACAAAAGATATTCAGTCAAGATCAGTGAATGATTTTATTTTGTTCTTTGATTAACATTAATGACAGTCAGCGCATGTTTATTAGGCTGCTGTCACTGAATGCACGCGGATCTAAAAATAGTGTTACACATGTTTTCTTTCTCATCTGTTTACGTTCACTTAAGACAAAAAAGGGCTGTATTTACGAGGATATACTGACGTAGTTTTGTACATATTGGTCGCAAAATGTGAAAGAAGTCAGTTCCTGCCCGGAACAACCTTTTCTGCAGTGGAAATGCCCAGAACGGTTCAAGAACGGACACAGGCTGGGAACCTGTACCAGGACCGTGGCTCTCTGTGCTCGCGCTTCAGATGTGTGTGCAGCACGCAAAACAGTGTGCAAGTTCTTTCCCGTCTTGCACTTAAATGGTTTAAAATCACATTAAAATGCGAACGCAGGAATCGTTAAGCGGAATCGAAATGCACGTGTCTTATCGAATACCTGGTTCTTGGAAATTTGGAACCAGTTGTAAAATGGCATCGTCAGTTTCATCTTTGCAGTTGATACTGATTGAGAAAACACTAGTTTATTCGTAAATAAATAAACACATGGTTATTACTTTCACTGGTGCTTTGCAGCAAGTTTTATATGTGTCCTTGGGAATAGAATTTGCATGGTTTCTTTCCCCACCTCCCAGTATATATTTAATTAATTAATTTAATGTAAATGTGCGATTAGTTGACCATTAGAAAAATCTTTAGTTGGGGACAGAGATGAGATGTGTTCGTAGCCCTGTTTAGAGCACTGGCCCGTATTGTCCCGTATTCCACCTCAATTTCATATGAGTTACCAATGAAACTCTAATTTATTTGCGCATTGGTTATAAATAGGTCTTAAACTGTTTAAAAACAGTTACATAATCCTAATTGGGAACTGTCTCATTGTAGCAATAAAACAAAAAAACATCAACTGAGATCTCTATAAAATAGAGCAAATGAAGACCTCTCTTGCTTCTCAAATGTTACTCCTGAGAATAAAGCCCTATTGGGATGGCAACTGTTTCTCATGTGGATGTCTGTACAAATAAATGTAATGGCACCTCAGTGATAAAACTCATGTATTCGAATGGTGATTTATTCACACTGGAGAAGCGAGTTCTGTGATCCTACAAACCCGGGAACGCGCAGCTCACATGGCCAATCACATGAGTGTCTGCTGTAAATAAAATGTCATACGCTTGGAATAATAAGTGGAATAATAAGAATAAATTCATATTTAGTAATATCCTATGTATTTATTTGATTATTTAAATCTCCTGTACAAATAGGAAAATAGACACGCTATAGTTGAAATGGTTTTCTGTCTTGCATTTTCAATTCAATTCAAGTTTATTTGTATAACGCTTTTCATGATACAAATCGTTGCAAAGCAACTTTACAGCCAATTACTTTTCTACAATATTTAGTGGTAGCTTATCAGTGGTGACTGTCAGTTAATGTACATATGGCAGAAATGTACGGAAAAATCAATTAAAGATGTAATCAAATAGACGATGAACACTATTAACAGCAATTATTATATGATGCAATCAAACTTATAGCAAAATGTGGTAGTTCTGTAAGTTGTTTCAGGGTTGGCATCATCTGAAGTCCTCTGAGGGGTTGGCATCATCTCTTCTCAGGTGTTCTGGATACAGACTGAAGCTTGTGTAAATCCTAGCAAAAACAGAGAAACAAATAGAGACATAATTAGCGTAGCTGCTAAGCTGAGTTGATGAATGAATGAATTGTATGTACAAACTGATCAGGTTGTGGGTCAAATTGGAGGACACATGAACATGTTTGTTTACTCTTCATCAAACCCACAGTACAAAATAATAATGTAAAATACCTGTAAACCTTTGTGACATTAAAATACAATATATAAAGATGTCATTAAAAATGTGGAGATTATCAGAAATAAGTTAATGCAACCTCTTATTTACATAAGGTAAGAATAAAGCTGCTTGGTTTATATTTTTATGTATGTAATTGTAGGCCTATATAATACATATTTTAAAATTGTATTGCATACCAGTTGCTACCATAATAATGACCCATTTCAACCCTCTACATTGCGAGTAAATCACACGCATATGCGACTAAATCTTCACTCTGGCGACTAAATGATGTCTAATATTAGCCAATTGCTAATAAATTCTCAGATTTTACTCGCCAGTGTGTGAGTTGGAGGCTAAGTATAGGTTTAGCTCAGATATATTTTCACTCGCCGAACACTCTCTGACTGAGCGCATCACTAAGAAATTCAAACTGATTTGTAATGGCATGAGGTTGGGTAAATGAAGACAAATTTAAATTTTTCAGTGAACAATCTCTTTAACCCTTACTCTATCCTAACATTAGATAGACAAGAAAGATGAGATTCAATTCAATTCGATTCAAGTTTATTTGTATAGCGCTTTTCACGATACAAATTGTTGCAAAGCAACTTTACAGAAAATTACGTTTCTACAATATATTTAGTAGTAGCTTGTCAGTGGAGACTGTCAAATTGATGTACATATGGCAGAAATGTTCAGTAAAATTTAGTTAAAGACGTAATCAAACAGACGATGAACACTATTAACAGCAATTATTATATGATGCAATCAAACTTATAGCAAAATGTGGTAGTTCTGTATGTTGTTTCAGGGTTGGCATCATCTGAGGTCCTCTGAGGGGTTGGTATCATCTCTTCTCAGGTGTTCTGGATCCGGACTGAAGCTTGTGTAAATCCTAGTTACCACGGGATGTCAATCCCAGCAGAAACAGAGAAACAAATAGAGACATAATTAGCGTAGCTGCTGTTCCAACCAAGCAAAATTTCTTTGTTTAACCCAAACTAAAGTATAATAATGTGCATTTGATCAGATATAACTGCAGTACAAGATTATGAGATGCATTATTTGAATGCTTGGCCAAAGAGATGTGTCTTTAATCTAGATTTAAACAGAGAGAGTGTGTCTGAACCCCGAACGTTATCAGGAAGGCTATTCCAGAGTTTGGGAGCCAAATGCGAAAAAGCTCTACCTCCTTTAGTGGACTTTGCTATCCTAGGTACTACCAATTTTATGCATTTTATCTCTCAAAATGATGGATGTCATTAAAAATGTGGAGATTATCAGAAATAAGTTAATGCAACCTCTTATTTACATAAGGTAAGAATAAAGCTGCTTGGTTTATATTTTTATGTATGTAATTGTAGGCCTATATAATACATATTTTAAAATTGTATTGCATACCAGTTGCTACCATAATAATGACCCATTTCAACCCTCTACATTGCGAGTAAATCACACGCATATGCGACTAAATCTGCTTCTTTCTTCTTTTTGTTCTTAACAGCTCCCATTCGCTGTGGTGGAGCAGTTGTGAAATATTGCTTTTGTAAATACTTACTGTATATACCAGCATTTCAGTAATAAATATATGCATGCAAATTACAGCAAAGTGCAACAGTTACCTTACGGTGTTTGGCAGTGGTCAAAAAGAATTTAAACCATTAATTTTGAATCGATTTCTTCTTGTAAACTCAGAGATGTGGATTCGGACGGCAATGAAATTACCTTGGTGTTTGTCAAAAAACAGTAGGTAATTTGGCTGAGGATTTTAACATGGGTGGGGGAGAAAAACATCGGCATTCTGGATTCGGACGGCAATAAAATCACAGACTAACGACTGTAAATGTTGAAAATAGCTTACGTCCCCATGAGAAACAATTACTGTCCAAGTCGGGCTTAAGACTACATCAGTCTCACTTTTGTCTCCTCTAGAGTTCCTAGAGATCTTTTATTTATTCATGTTAAATTGTATTGGTTGGTTTGAAGCAAAGCTCAAAACCGTTGCAGAAAAGTGAATAAATTGCTTAAATTTAAAATATATCCCTCCAATCATTTAATCACTTAAACGTTTAACATAACTAAGAACATAACAAAAGTGCAAAATTTGTGCAATCATTTTGCTCTAAGATTATGAAACATAAGAAAAATAAATAAATAAAATGATTATTTGAACTCACCAGGACTCCAATGATTCACTTCTTTCAGGAGTCGCCCTGCAAATGTTCCACCATGGCATGCTGTACGGATCATTGCTTTAGATTCCAAACACTGCAGTTCAAGTCATCTGAAGCTGTTTGCATTTTACACATTATTGCCTTTGTTTGATTGCATCAGCGCTTATGATTCAAGTCGACTTCACACTCCATTTGCCCCAGGAAAAGAGGTGATTCTTTTTCACGCTCTTCTTCTGAACAAAAGAGCGACAAATGCAGCAATATCACGGTCTGCCCTCCATTTCTTACTTTTTAACATACCGTATGTAGTTGGCCCACTTTTTGTGGCAGCTGTCTCAGTCAGATGGAGGACCTCAGTTGAATTTAAGGCCTGATCATACCAACACAAAGGTTAGATACAAAAACTCTTTTTTTTTTAATGGCAGACTGGCTGAGCAAAAATACAATTTCACTCTCTAACAGTAAAACGTGGCACTTATGAAAAAGTAGACACAGAGCACATACTCATACACAAGGACAGTGGTATAATATTCTATTTGCATATCAGAAATGTTATATAAAAATTTTTTTCCCTTTGCTATTCACTTAGAAAAATAATGCCACCAATACATAGTTTTATGTAACAGCAACGTCTCCGGGCACATGACCAAAACACGACTCTTATTGGTTGGCAAATTATCAATAATTTTCCCTTGAAATTGTGATCATGGTTATTCATTTTGATGAATAAAATTTACACTACAATACTTATTAGTTCCATTTTTAAAACAAGCTGAAAATTGTGTTTTTGAACTACTTTGCTGTTTTATACATTAGTAAATCAAGACGCATAGTGGCTAAATGGTCAACTACACATTGCCCTTCCTAGCAGCATGAATAACATATTTTGAAGAGATTATAAACAGAATGTATGCATTGCATACCAGCCACGGCTCATTGTTTTTCTGTTCATTAGTATGAAATAATTTTGAAATCATTGTCCATGCCTTTTTGAATCAGGTACTGTATTTAGCTTCAGGCACATCCCTATAGTTACATTATGTAGTTGACTTGTTATAAATTATCTAGTAATATTTTTCATTAATTCAGTTGAATCAGAATTTTCATTGGAAATTCACATTGCTGCACCTCTCTCGATGTGAATAGGCATGTAAGACTGTATCACTGTCAAGGAGCGAGACACTTCTGAAACTGAGTAACAGTCAAACCATTAGCTCATAATCTCCCTCCCACCTTGTTATTTTAGTCTCTCTGTCTCTGAGACAGGCTGCAGATTTACACCGCTAGTATTAGCAGCCGTCAAGAGCCTGTAATGACCTTACTGAGATTATCTGTAGCACTTCACAGCTGAAAGATAGACAGATACACAGAGCACTTGAGCAGCAGAACTCCAGCTGTCCACGTTTAGACCCATGAGGAAATGGCCAGCACTTTATCTTCCCCAGACCACCATCATCATTACACCGCTGTTTGATCGGCCGCTCCTGCAGTAGAACAGCACTGACTGCACGCAATCATCAACTAACTTCTTCACTATAATTACCACAAATAAAATGGACTAAAAATAAAGTCCAATGTAGCGTAATCATGAAATGGTATTAAAATAAAATTAATTTGAAAAATTTTAAATAAAAGCCTTGCATGGTCCTCAGTGTCACGGCGGGTTCAAACAAGGTGAGGAAAGGATCTGTTTGCAGCAGTTTAACTTTATTAAAAGAAAAAAAACTCACAGGAGCATAGTTACAGCACGGAAGAACAAAAAAATAACCACTCCAAAATGCAACTAAAACCAACAAATTGCACTGAAAAGACAAGGCATTAAATACACAGGAAAATGAGCCAGCTAAGCAAGAATCAAGTGAGCGAAATCAATAGGTAGCCATGACAACAAATGAACAGTGGGACTAAACAACACAAACCAAGGCAACTGAGGGAATAGGAACTAAACAAAGGAAACACAGAGCCTAAAGGAAATAGAAATACATATCAAAATAAGAGTCCATACAACAGAACATAAACATGACACTCAACTCTCCACAGCAATGCAGGGTTTCAGAAATATTATATTTATTTGCTGCTGCATCTGTTAGGTCACCACAATACTGGACATGCACAGATGGTCAGCCGCACAGTTAGAGCGATAGGGTGTGCTGGTCATGTCTCATTAATAATACCACAACAACACACATGATTGTGCTCTGAAGGACACCATGACACCAGGTGAAAAAGAAAAACAACTATCAGAATAACCAGGAAGAACAGCTGAACCTAAAATAAATGCTTTGGTAAGGTGGTTAAAGATCTGGAATTTTAACGTAAAAAAAGGTTGTAGGATCTGTGAGGAACCGAGGGACAGGTGTGAGTTCAAATGAGGGTTTATTTGAATCCAAACAATGGATCACATAAACACAGTTCACATAAATTAACATAAGGGGAAAAATTAGGTCAAAACAACAAACCAGGGGTCACCAAACTCGGTCCTGGATGGCCGGTGTCCTGCAGAGTTTAGCTCCAACCACACCTAATCAAACACACCTGAACCAGCTAATCAAGGTCTTACTAGGCATACTAGAAACATCAAGTCAGGTGTGTTGAGGCAAGTTGGATCTAAACTCTGCAGGACACCAGCACTCCAGCACCGAGTTTGGTGACTCCTGCTACAAACATTCAAATCAAACTAACAGAACCAAATGGACCTAACACAGGGAACATAGCATCAGCTTATAAAGGAAAGGATGGGCCCATCATAACACAAGAGGGGAGACAAACACTTCACACCTAACATATAATATTACAAAACTTCAACCCAAGAATAAAGATAGATAAATATAAAGCAATAACAAAATCATTAAACTAAAGAAACCAATTAATGAAGAGTCAATTTTCCACCTCCCTCATGCCGTCTCATCAAATGGAATGTCCAGATGGACCCAAAGATACTTAAATTCAAAGTTCCTGTCCAGATTCCAATTTTCGGCACACCCAAATGGCAGCCGTGTGCACAAACTGTTGCCATCCAGCTCCGCTAAACGTAACTCGAATAGAAACAAATATCAAAAGCAGAAATGACAGAAATGCAACGTAAATTATTTGTGTGCACTTCAAATCCGTAATGATGTAAATATAGATGTGTAAAACTAATGAAATAATGAGGAAAAATAACAGTGTTTATGTTGTAAAGTTTATCGATTATGAAACGATTTCAATTTCATCTCTAAGGCAGCTCTACAGAAGATAATAGTGCCATTATTTGGCCCAAGTCATGTTGATTTAATTCAGTTAAAGAACAGTGTCAATGTTGCAAAGTTCATCAATTATGAAAAGAATTCAATTCAGCTATAAAGCAGCTCTACAGAAGGCAATAGTGTCCAGCGCTTTTGTTTTAAGTTTTGTTCTCATCCGATGGTTTCAGTGTAGTCAAAATGATATTATGAATATGAATTATCTTTTTAAATCTCAGAGGACGAGCGGTTTGGAGAATGGATTGATGGATGGATGGATGCAAGTGTGAGTTTGTCTCATTGTTATGTTCAGGAAACAATAAAAACTTCTTGTGGGGCGCACTGTGAGTGTTTGAGTAGGAAGGTCTTCAAATGAAGGTTTAACTGATTGTCTTTAGAGTGGTGAGTGTTTAGGTGATTTCACATAGGTACATGCAGTGAGTACTATGCCAGTCCAGAGGACCCCTACAAACACAGACACAGGTTTAATTTTACTTCTTATTTATTGAGAAATTTTATTATCCTTGACGTTTTTTTTTTAAATGGCTCACTGTGAAATTATCCTCCCCGGTTTAAAAAGACTATTTACTGAAAATAACCTGCGAAAGCAACTCATTCTGATCTGTCATAACTTGCTCATGAAAACCCCAATACATTAACACATAACTACCCAAATTTACACATCATTGCCATTCTATTCTACAAACCCTCTCAGTCAGAACAGATTTGCTATAACGATTTGGCTGCAAATTTATTAAAAAGACAGTAAAATTGAAAAATTCACATTGCATTAGTATTCAGACCCTTACCTCACTGGTAACCTTAGCTAAAGCACATTTGGCAGCAGTTACAGCTTCAAGACGTTTTGAGTATGATGCAACAATCCTGTATTTGGGGAATTTCTGCCATTCTTCTCTGCAGATTCTCTCAAGCTCTGTCAGGTTGGATATACTGTCAATGGACAGCCATCTCTCCAGAGATGTTTGATTAGGTTCAAGTCCAGGCTCTGGTTGGGCCACACATGACATCCACTTCCATTTACAATGACTAGTTCAATGAAAACACCCCTACAGTGTGATATATTACCTCCACTGTACCTCACTGTTGGGATGGCAGGTTATGCAGGTGATGAGTAGTGCCTGGTTTTATGTAGATATGACACTTGGAGGTCCTTCAGGTGTATTTTTTAAATTTTTTTTTTGCAAATTCCAAGCAGGCTTTCATGCATCATGCACTGAAAAAAAGGCTTCTGTCTGGCCACTCTGCCATAAAGCTCAGATTGGCAAAGTGTTGCAGTGATGGTTGTCCTGCAAGTTTCTCCTATCTCCACACAGTGACCATCCTGTTCTTCTCCTCCGATTGCTCAGTTTGGCTTGGCGTCCAGCTCTAGAAAGAGTCCTGATTGTTTCATTCTTACTGTATTTAAGAATAATGGAGGCCACTGTGCTCTTGGGAGCCTTCAGTACAGATTTGTTTTTGTTTTTTGTTTTTTTTTGGGTAGCCTTCCCCAGATCTGTGCCTTGACACAATCCTGTTTTTGAGCTCTGCAGGAACTTCTTTTGACCTCATGGCTTGATTTTCTGATATGCATTTTCACCTCTTGCAGGTTTATGTCTTTTCCAAATTGTGTCAAATCAAATGAATTTGCCTCAAATTTACTCCAATCAACGTGTAAAAACATCTTCTAGATGATCCAGAGAAAAGGGATGCACCCATAAAGCTTAATGTCTTTTATACACAGTCAGTGTCATATCACAGTATAAGTTATGATGCGTGTATTTTATTTCCTGACTGAGCAACATCTACTTCAGACTCTTCAAGACAGCACAAATTCTATCGCTGTAATGGGCTCATCTTGGATTGCTGTTTTCATCTGTTTGTTCCCTGTCGTTGTGTTCAGTCTTGAGCCTTGAGTCTTGAGCCTCAGCTCTCCTTGTTTATTTTGTACTTTGTATCTGTTTTTTTTTTTTGAAGACTCAAGTCCCTTGGCACTTCTGCTCTTCTGCTATTGGGTTTATTTAAGCTAGCTCAGTGAGTAATTTCACACTCTTAGAGCACCAGAGACCCGGGTTCAATTCCCTCCTAAAGCAGCCTTGTTACAGCAAGACTGAACCATGGAAGCAAGCCCAGCGGAAGAGTCTTCATCACCCTCCAATATTGAATGCTACCTAGCTGCACTCTCTGAGCAAGCCACAACTGTTTAACGACATGATCAAGCTCTGTCTCAGATCCTCCAACTTCTGAGCCTCCAATCCCAAACCTCTTCACCCCGAGAACATCAACTGTTTCCTGATCCTCAACCCAGATCCATGGTGACACTCCCTTCTGAACCCAGATTACAAGCCCCAGAACAATTTGATGGAAGCCCTGAGAGATGCAGAGGATTTACTACCCCGTGTACTCTGGCCTTTCAACTTTGACCCAGTAGTTTTCCTACTAAGAGCAGTAAGGTGGCCTACATCATTGCCCTCCTCACTGGCAAGGCGCTCAACTGCGCCTCAGCTTTGTGGGACCAGAAGTCTCCACTCACCACAAACAGTCAACACTTCATCATGGAGATGAAGAGAATGTTCCAACATCCAGCCAGTTGTGAATATGTGGATCACCGCCTGCTGAATCTCTCTCAAGGGACCCGGAGCGCAGCTGAGTTCGCCATAGAGTTTCATAACCTCGCGACTGAGAGTGGATGGGATCAAAGAGCCCTAAGAGCGACCTTCCACCATGCTTTGTCCTCAGAGCTCAAGGATGAGTTAGCATTCCGAGACCCTGCTCCTGATCTCAAGTCCCTCATTGATGTAGCTCTCCAGGTCGACCATCGCCTCAGAGAACGCTATCTGGAACGGCAGCGGAAGACCAGCTTACTTGAGGCCACCAGTCCTGTAAAATTACCTCCTCTTCCCCTTGGTGACATGGAGGAACCCATGCAGCTGGGGGGGAACCTGGATATCCCAGGCCGAACACAATCAGCATATGAGAGAGAGATGCTGCCTCTACTGTGGCAAACCAGGCCATTTTCGCACTGACTGGCCGACTGTGGTCAGGTCGGGTCAGTCAGTGCACTCCACCTCTTCAACTACAGGTGGAGAACCACCAGGAATTGATACAGTTTTTCCTAATTCATACTCCTAAGCTCCCTATGATCCTTGGCTTCCCGTGGTTGACTGTTCATAACCTGAATATTGACTGGACCCGAGGAGTCATCAGAGAGTGGGGAACCAACTGCCAGCTCTCGGATACTGCTTTCTGCTGTTCCCCTGAGCTTGAGTCTTTCCGAGCATCGTTGTCAGACAATCCCAAGAGCAACTCAGTCTTTAGGCTCAAAGCCCTGTCCACAGAGATTATGGCTGTTCCCAGGATGAAACCAGTCACTACCAAGTCCCCACCTCACCCTCCCGAGCCATCCCGAGTTCACCCAGAATACATGGACCTTCTTGAATTCTTCAGTAAAGTCCATGCTGCTGCACTGCCCCCCACAGATCATACGACTGCGCTATTGAACTTAGGGCTGGGTTTTGACAAAAATGTCATGATTTGATTATCCTTCACAAGCTCTCGATTTGATTCTGATTTTGATTTGATTTGATTCAATATTGATTATTTTTGGATATATATCAGGGACAGGACATGGCAAATTTTCTCAAGGAAAAAACATCTCTCAACTAATGCTGTAAAATACACCTGAGAGTCAATAATATGGAAGGTTGAAATTTGTTGATTTGTATACAAACACTCAAAATATGCTCAAAAGTTTTTGTAATACTAAAGTTATAATACTAACTTTAACTTTAAATTACATAATTATATTTCTACTCAAATTCGTTT
This sequence comes from Sinocyclocheilus rhinocerous, assembly GCF_001515625.1. Taxonomy (NCBI): domain Eukaryota; kingdom Metazoa; phylum Chordata; class Actinopteri; order Cypriniformes; family Cyprinidae; genus Sinocyclocheilus; species Sinocyclocheilus rhinocerous. The sequence goes on from NW_015656185.1 coordinate 651,380, forward strand.
TTTGAAATACAACCATTTAGAGGGTGGTCACAAAAGCTTATTTATTTAAAACGGATTTATTCAAACATAAATCAAATATTGAAGAACAGCAAATATATATATATATATATATACAGTATATATATAATGAATATGTTATATGGTGCATATTTAGCATGCTTCTCTCTAGTTCATTTTTATAGCTGACTAATGAGTTTATGGTCTCAGAATATGTTTTTCTGAGGTAAATGTGACGTTACATGACACATTGTTTACTTTTATTGTCGTCTTTTCCGTGTTTGAAACACTGATTGATCGATTACATGAGACAGATTACAGATTTCGGTAAGTTGTACTCTTTCTTTTAACATACCTTCGGATGTTCATTCGTGTTTATTTCATGCTGTAAGTGCTATTAAAGCAGAGGAGATGATCAGTTCGCACTGCCGCTTCTAACCGAGGCGCTACAGTGATCTGTCACTCCACATCAAACAGCGCCAAAACGCCATTTAATATCTGAATATTGTAATAAAATGGACAGAATTTGAAATCTGAGACTTTGTTTCATATTAAAAGTAACAAATCACAAAGCTTATTGCAATTTATTGGATGGGAGGTATGCTACAATGTTCCGTTCATTATCTGACAGGCTAGACTAATCGATTCATGGGATTTATGAATCGATATTGTTTCATAAAAATGAGAATCGATTAAAATCGAGAAATCTATATTTTTTACCCAGCCCTAATTGAGCTTATGTCAGGAACTTGCCCTACCCATGGAAGGCTCTATTCCCTCTCTGGCCCTGAGAGAGATATGGACAAATATCTGAAGGAAGCTCTGGATTGTGGGTTCATCCGTCCATCCACATCACCGGAAGAAGCCAGTTTCTTCTTTGTTGAAAAGAAGGATGAAAGTCTCAGACCCTGTGTTGACTATTGAGGCTTGTATCACAATCAAGAATCGTAGCCCCCTCCAACTGACCACAGCTTTTGAGATCCTGCAGGGGGCCACCATCTTTACCAAACTGGACCTTCAGAATGCATACCACCTTGTCATGATCTGGGAGGGGGACGAATGGAAGATGGCATTTAATACCCCAACAGGCCCAGGGATTAAAGTGTTCCGTCGCTACGACGGATTTCTTGTCAGCTCATAAAGACAGTCACTTGCTTCATTCCTGAATGATTCAGCCGTTCAAACAAATCAATTGAATGAATGATTCAGTGATAAAATCAGTGACTTGCCGCCAACTGCTGGCGGATTTAGTTTCATTTTTAGCATATAATTTCAGTTATTTAAATCATATTTCTGTATTCAAATTTTATATTTAAAACATTAATCTCCACATGAATTTATGAATTTAATTGCACTCTTGCTACCTCTGAGCCTAATTAAACGTCTGAAAATGTACCTTCAAGCCACTTCTGTGTTCTTCTGTGCACAGCTCTCTCAGGGCCAGAGAGGGAATAGAGCCTTCCATGGGTAGGGCTCAGTAGCACAAATTAATTTATTAATACTAATTTCATACGATTGGTAACTTATTTGTCTTATTCTACTTCTTATTATATTGCAGGGGTTAAAGCAAAAAAAAAATATTTTGACTGAAAATTTTTCTTCAACCAAACCCCATTACTCAGCCATACCTGTCACACACCCAGTTTAAGAGCAGTTTTTTCTTCTTGTAATTAGGAGCGCTTGTCCTCCTAATTTAAAAATTTAGGAGCACCTTCTTATCAATAATAAAAAATTCTGATCAAAAATTAGCTTTCCTAATACGAGATGACATTTGACTCCTTA